>NW_026266467.1:0-26349 GCF_025860055.1 Xyrauchen texanus
CATGGCGAAACTCGTCAAACAGCATGCTGTAACTCGAAAAGAACAAAAATCACGGTCGTAAATAAATCAACCCGGAATTCTGTATGATTTTCTGGTGCAGAAATATGTGATTTGTTACTCGGTTGCTAGGGTAAGCCCGTGTGGTTGCTATGCAGTTACCAAGGTAATACAATACGCGGCTCCTTTCCATCCCGAGCGAGATAAGTCAACCCGGAAGTCTCTACGTTTTTCCGATTCAGAGATATGTGATTTGTTACTCTGTTGCTAGGGTAACCCCATGTGGTTGATAGGCAGTTACCGTAGTGATACTTATGAAGTGTCCTTGCCATCCTGATTGGAATAAATCAACCCAGAAGTCTCTCTGATTTTCTGGTGCAGAGATATAGTTGTAGCTAAACGGTTGCTAGGGTACTCTGTTTAGTTGCTAGGGAGTGGCTTGGCAGCTGCCAATAATGAAACTCCAAAGGCTGCTTGTCAGTATGAATGATATAAACCAACTCCCATGCCTCTGTGACATTCAGAATGGAAGATATCCCTCTATGGATTTTGGTTGTTAAGGTGCTCGACAATGGTTGCTAGGGAGGGGCTAGGAAGTGTTGAGGTGATTCATGATTGGCTGTTTGCTGCCCCGAGTCAAACGAGACCACCCTTGTGTTTCTATGACACTTTTATCCGGAGATATCCCTTTGATGTCTTTCATTAGAAGTCTATGGGACTTGTTGCTAAGGTGCTTTAAATTGTTGCTAGGGCGTGGCTTGATAGCTTCACAATGATCCTGAGAGACTGATTGGTTGTCTGAGTAAAATGAGCCTGCCCCCTTGTCTCTATGACACTGTGATCCAGAGCTATGTTCAATACAAAATCCCTATGCAATTTCATTTCATGGGCCGTCCTACACCATTGTAAGTCAATGGGGGCAACTTTGGGCAGCTCCTGCCCCCCAGGGGTTAAACATTTACCCCATATTGAGGTATGCTCTTACAGAGCCTGCCAGCCTCTTCAAATGTGGCAAATCACACGTTTCTGCGAAATCCTCGCTCGGAGCTGAGACGCGTCAAAGTTTGACGCAATGTTAAGTCTATGGGATTTTTCGGCCGCTTTTTTGCCCCTGGGGCAAACACCGTACCCCCGATCGCTTATAAAAGTCATAGCACACGTGTCCTCAATAGGCCGTTCGATTTGACACCTCATTCGTGGGTCTACGCCAAATGGTGCGGGACGAGTTAGGTGCCGAAATTTTGTACGGAGATATAATAAAAATAAAAACTAGAATGTACATTTCCTGAAGAAAATGTGAGTGGTTCTTGCCGTGGCAAAACTCGTCAAACAGCATGTTATAACTAGAAAAGAACAAAAATCTACGGTCATAAATAAATCAACCCAGAAGTCTGCACGATTTTCTGGTGCAGAAATATGTGATTTGTTACTCGGTTGCTAGGGTAAGCCCGTGTGGTTGCTATGCAGTTACCAAGGTAATACAATACATGGCTCCTTTCCATCCCGAGTGAAATAAGTCAACCCGGAAGTCTCTACGTTTTTCTGATGCAAAGATATGTGATTTGTTACTCTGTTGCTAGGGTAACCCCATCTGGTTGCTAGGCAGTTACCATAGTGATACTAATCAAGTCTCTTTGCCATCCTGATTGAAATAAGTCAACCCAGAAGTCTCTATGATTTTGTAATGCAGAGATATGTGATTTGTTAGTCGGTTGCTAGGGTAACCCCATCTGGTTGCTAGGCAGTTACCATAGTGATACTAATGAAGTCTCCTTGCCATCCTTATTGAAATAAGTCAACCCGGAAGTCTCTATGTTTTTGTGATGCAGAGATATGTGATTTGTTACTCGGTTGCTAGGGTAACCTCATCTGGTTGCCAGGCAGTTACCATAGTGATACTAATCAAGTGTCCTTGCCATCATGATTGAAATAAGTCAACCCTGAAGTCTCTACGTTTTTCTGATGCAGAGATATGTGATTTGTTACTCGGTTGCTAGGGTAACCCCATCTGGTTGCTAGGCAGTTACCATAGTGATAATAATCAAGTCTCCTTGCCATCCTAATTGAAATAAGTCAACCCGGAAGTCTCTACGTTTTTCTGATGCAGAGATATGTGATTTGTTACTCTGTTGCTAGGGTCACCCCATCTGGTTGCTAGGCAGTTACCATAGTGATACTAATCAAGTCTCCTTGCCATCCTGATTGAAATAAATCAACCCAGAAGTCTCTCTGATTTTCTGGTGCAGAGATATGTGATTTGTTACTCTGTTGCTAGGGTAACCCCATGTGGTTGCTAGGCAGTTACCATAGTGATACTTATCAAGTGTCCTTGCCATCCTGATTGAAATAAATCAACCCAGAAGTCTCTTTGATTTTCTGGTGCAGAGATATAGTTATTGCTAAACGGTTGCTAGGGTACTCTGTTTAGTTGCTAGGGAGTGGCTTGGCAGCTGCCAATCATGAAACTCCAAAGGCTGCTTGTCAGTATGAATGATATAAACCAACTCCCATGCCTCTGTGACATTCAGAATGGAAGATATCCCTCTATGGATTTTGGTTGCTAAGGTGTTCGACAATGGTTGCTAGGGAGGGGCTAGGAAGTGTTGAGGTGATTCATGATTGGCTGTTTGCTGCCCTGAGTCAAACAAGACCACCCTTGTGTTTCTATGACACTTCTATCCGGAGATATCCCTTTGATGTCTTTCATTAGAAGTCTATGGGACTTGTTGCTAAGGTGCTCTAAATTGTTGCTAGGGCGTGGCTTGATATATTAAAAATGATCTTGAGAGACTGATTGGTCGTCTGAGTAAAATGAGCCCGCCCCCTCGTCTCTATGACACTGTGATCCAGAGTTATTTTCAATACAAAACCCCTATGCCATTTCATTTCATGGGCCGTCCTACACCATTATAAGTCAATTGGGGCATTTTTGGGCAGCTCCTTCCCCCCAGGGGTGCAACTTTTACCCCATATTGAGGTATGCTCTTACAGAGCCTGCCAGCCTCTTCAAATGTGGCAAATCACACGTTTCTGTGAAATCCTCGATCGGAGCTGTGACTCGTCAAAATTTGTCGCAATGTTAAGTCTATGGGATTTTTCGGCCGCTTTTTTGCTCCTGGGGCAAATACCGTACCCCCGATCGCTTATAAAAGTCATAGCACACGTGTCATCAATAGGCCGTTCGATTTGACACCTCATTCGTGAGTATACGCCAAACGGTGCGGGACGAGTTAGGTGCCAAAGTTTTGTTAAGAGATATAAAAATAAAAATAATAATAACTAGATGGGTACATTTCCTGAAGAAAATGTGAGTGGTGCTTGCCGTGGCAAAACTCGTCAAACAGCATGTTGTAACTGGAAAAGAACAAAAATTATGGTCATAAATAAACCAACCCAGAAGTCTGTACGATTTTCTGGTGCAGAAATATGTGATTTGTTACTCGGTTGCTAGGGAAAGCCCATGTGGTTGCTATGCAGTTACCAAGGTAATACAATACATGGCTCCTTTCCATCCTGAGTGAAATAAGTCAACCCGGAAGTCTGTAGTGTTTTCTGGTGCAGAGATATGTGATTTGTTACTCGGTTGCTAGGGTAACCCCATCTGGTTGCTAGGCAGTTAGCATAGTGATACTAATCAAGTGTCCTTGCCATCCTGATTGAAATAAGTCAACCCGAAGTCTCTATGTTTTTCTGATGCAGAGATATGTGATTTGTTACTCGGTTGCTAGGGTAACCCCATCTGGTTGCTAGGCAGTTACCATAGTGATACTAATCAAGTCTCCTTGCCATCCTGATTGAAATAAGTCAACCCGGAAGTCTCTATGTTTTTCTGATGCAGAGATATGTGATTTGTTACTCGGTTGCTAGGGTAACCCCATCTGGTTGCTAGGCAGTTATCATAGTGATACTAATCAAGTCTCCTTGCCATCGTGATTGAAATAAGTCAACCCGGAAGTCTCTACGCTTTTGTGATGCAGAGATATGTGATTTGTTACTCGGTTGCTAGGGTAACCCCATCTGGTTGCTAGGCAGTTACCATAGTGATACTAATCAAGTCTCCTTGCCATCCTGATTGGAATAAGTCAACCCGAAGTCTCTATGTTTTTCTGATGCAGAGATATGTGATTTGTTACTCGGTTGCTAGGGTAACCCCATCTGGTTGCTAGGCAGTTACCATAGTGATACTAATCAAGTCTCCTTGCCATCCTGATTGAAATAAGTCAACCCGGAAGTCTCTACGCTTTTCTGATGCAGAGATATGTGATTTGTTACTCGGTTGCTAGGGTAACCCCATCTGGTTGCTAGGCAGTTACCATAGTGATACTAATCAAGTCTCCTTGCCATCCTGATTGAAATAAATCAACCCGGAAGTCTGTACTCTTTTCTGGTGCCGAGATATGTGATTTGTTTCTCGGTTGCTAGGGTAACCCCATCTGGTTGCTAGGCAGTTACCATAGTGATACTAATCAAGTCTCCTTGCCATCCTGATTGAAATAAATCAACCCAGAAGTCTCTCTGATTTTCTGGTGCAGAGATATAGTTACTGCTAAACGGTTGCTAGGGTACTCTGTTTAGTTGCTAGGGAGTGGCTTGGCAGCTGCCAATCATGAATCTCCAAAGGCTGCTTGTCAGTATGAATGATATAAACCAACTCCCATGCCTCTGTGACATTCAGAATGGAAGATATCCCTCTATGGATTTTGGTTGTTAAGGTGCTCGACAATGGTTGCTAGGGAGGGGCTAGGAAGTGTTGATTTGATGCATGATTGGCTGTTTGCTGTCCCGAGTCAAACGAGACCACCCTTGTGTTTCTATGACACTTCTATCCGGAGATATCCCTTTGATCTGTTTCAATAGAAGTCTATGGGACTTGTTGCTAAGGTGCTCTTAATGGTTGCTAGGGCGTGGCTTGATAGCTTCACAATGATCCTGAGAGACTGATTGGTCGTCTGAGTAAAATGAGCCCACCCCCTGGTCTCTATGACACTGTGATCCAGAGCTATGTTCAATACAAATCCCTATGCCTTTTCATTTCATGGGCCGTCCTACACCATTATAAGTCAATTGGGGCATTTTTGGGCAGCTCCTGCCCCCAGGGGTGCAACTTTTACCCCATATTGAGGTATGCTCTTACAGAGCCTGCCAGCCTCTTCAAATGTGGCAAATCACACGTTTCTCACGAAATCCTCGCTTGGAGCTGTGACGCGTCAAAGTTTGTCTCAATGTTAAGTCTATGGGATTTTTCGGCGCTTTTTTGCCCCTGGGGCAAATACCGCACTCCGATCAGCTTATAAAAGTCATAGCACACGTGTCCTCAATAGGTCGTTTGATTTGACACCTCATTCGTGGGTCTACGCCAAACGGTGCGGGACGAGTTAGGTGCCGAAGTTTTGTTAAGAGATATAAAAATAAAAATAAAAATAAAAACTAGATAGGTACATTTCCTGAAGAAAATGTGAGTGGTGCTTGCCGTGGCAAAACTCGTCAAACAGCATGTTATAACTTGAAAAGAACAAAAATTATGGTCATAATTAAATCAACCCAGAAGTCTGTACGATTTTCTGGTGCAGAGATATGTGATTTGTTACTCGGTTGCTAGGGTAACCCCATCTGGTTGCTAGGCAGTTACCATAGTGATACTAATGAAGTCTCCTTGCCATCCTGATTGAAATAAGTCAGCCCGGAAGTCTCTACGTTTTTGTGATGCAGAGATATGTGATTTGTTACTCGGTTGCTAGGGTAACCCCATCTGGTTGCTAGGCAGTTACCATAGTGATACTAATCAAGTCTCCTTGCCATCCTTATTGAAATAAGTTAACCCGGAAGTCTCTACGTTTTTGTGATGCAGAGATATGTGATTTGTTTCTCGGTTGCTAGGGTAACCCCATCTGGTTGCTAGGCAGTTACCATAGTGATACTTATCAAGTGTCCTTGCCATCCTGATTGAAATAAACTAACCCAGAAGTCTCTACTTTTTTGTGATGCAGAGATGTGTGATTTGGTACTCGGTTGCTAGGGTAACCCCATCTGGTTGCTATGAAGTTACCAAGGTAATACAATACATGGCTGCTTTCCATCCTGAGTGAAATAAGTCAACCCGGAAGTCTGTACTATTTTCTGGTGCAGAGTTATGTGATTTGTTACTCGGTTGCTAGGGTAACCCCATGTGGTTGCTAGGCAGTTACCAAAGTGATACTTATGAAGTGTCCTTGCCATCCGGATTGAAATGAGTCAACCCGGAAGTCAGTACTATTTTGTGGTGCCGAGATATGTGTTTTGTTTCTCGGTTGCTAGGGTAACCCCATCTGGTTGCTAGGCAGTTACCATAGTGATAGTAATCAAGTGTCTTTGCGATCCTGAGTGAAATAAATCAACCCGGAAGTCAGTACTATTTTGTGGTGCAGAGATATGTGATTTGTTACTCGGTTGCTAGGGTAACCCCATCTGGTTGCTAGGCAGTTACCATAGTGATAGTAATCAAGTGTCCTTGCGATGCTGAGTGAAATAAATCAACCCGGAAGTCTGTACTCTTTTCTGGTGCCGAGATATGTGATTTGTTTCTCGGTTGCTAGGGTAACCCCATCTGGTTGCTAGGCAGTTACCATAGTGATAGTAATCAAGTGTCCTTGCCATCCTGATTGAAATAAATCAACCCGAAGTCTGTACTCTTTTCTGGTGCCGAGATATGTGATTTGTTTCTCGGTTGCTAGGGTAACCCCATCTGGTTGCTAGGCAGTTAACATAGTGATAGTAATCAAGTGTCCTTGCCATCCTGATTGAAATAAATCAACCCGGAAGTCTGTACTCTTTTCTGGTGCCGAGATATGTGATTTGTTTCTCGGTTGCTAGGGTAACCCCATCTGGTTGCTAGGCAGTTACCATAGTGATAGTAATCAAGTGTCCTTGCCATCCTGATTGAAATAAATCAACCCGAAGTCTGTACTCTTTTCTGGTGCCGAGATATGTGATTTGTTTCTCGGTTGCTAGGGTAACCCCATCTGGTTGCTAGGCAGTTAACATAGTGATAGTAATCAAGTGTCCTTGCCATCCTGATTGAAATAAATCAACCCGAAGTCTGTACTCTTTTCTGGTGCCGAGATATGTGATTTGTTTCTCGGTTGCTAGGGTAACCCCATCTGGTTGCTAGGCAGTTACCATAGTGATAGTAATCAAGTGTCCTTGCCATCCTGATTGAAATAAATCAACCCGAAGTCTGTACTCTTTTCTGGTGCCGAGATATGTGATTTGTTTCTCGGTTGCTAGGGTAACCCCATCTGGTTGCTAGGCAGTTAACATAGTGATACTTATCAAGTCTCCTTGCCATCCTGATTGAAATAAGTCAACCCGAAGTCTCTATGTTTTTGTGATGCAGAGATATGTGATTTGTTACTCGGTTGCTAGGGTAAGCTCATCTGGTTGCTAGGCAGTTACCATAGTGATACTAATGAAGTGTCCTTGCCATCCTGATTGAAATAAGTCAACCCGAAGTCTCTATGTTTTTGTGATGCAGAGATATGTGATTTGTTACTCGGTTGCTAGGGTAAGCCCATCTGGTTGCTAGGCAGTTACCATAGTGATACTAATGAAGTGTCCTTTCCATCCTGATTGAAATAAGTCAACCCGAAGTCTCTACGCTTTTCTGATGCAGAGATATGTGATTTGTTACTCGGTTGCTAGGGTAACCCCATCTGGTTGCTAGGCAGTTACCATAGTGATACTAATCAAGTCTCCTTGCCATCCTGATTGAAATAAATCAACCCAGAAGTCTCTCTGATTTTGTGGTGCAGAGATATAGTTACTGCTAAACGGTTGCTAGGGTACTCTGTTTAGTTGCTAGGGAGTGGCTTGGCAGCTGCCAATCATGAATCTCCAAAGGCTGCTTGTCAGTATGAATGATATAAACCAACTCCCATGCCTCTGTGACATTCAGAATGGAAGATATCCCTCTATGGATTTTGGTTGTTAAGGTGCTCGACAATGGTTGCTAGGGAGGGGCTAGGAAGTGTTGATTTGATGCATGATTGGCTGTTTGCTGTCCCGAGTCAAACGAGACCACCCTTGTGTTTCTATGACACTTCTATCCGGAGATATCCCTTTGATCTGTTTCAATAGAAGTCTATGGGACTTGTTGCTAAGGTGCTCTTAATGGTTGCTAGGGCGTGGCTTGATAGCTTCACAATGATCCTGAGAGACTGATTGGTCGTCTGAGTAAAATGAGCCCACCCCTGGTCTCTATGACACTGTGATCCAGAGCTATGTTCAATACAAATCCCTATGCCTTTTCATTTCATGGGCCGTCCTACACCATTATAAGTCAATTGGGGCATTTTTGGGCAGCTCCTGCCCCCAGGGGTGCAACTTTTACCCCATATTGAGGTATGCTCTTACAGAGCCTGGCAGCCTCTTCAAATGTGGCAAATCACACGTTTATGTGAAATCCTCGCTCGGAGCTGTGACGCCTCAAAGTTTGTCACAATGTTAAGTCTATGGGATTTTTCGGCGCTTTTTGCCCCTGGGGCAAATACCGTACCCGATACGCTTATAAAAGTCATAGCACACGTGTCCTCAATAGGCCGTTCGATTTGACACCTCATTTGTGGGTCTACGCCAAACGGTGCGGGACGAGTTAGGTGCCGAAGTTTTGTACGGAGATAGAATAATAATAAAAAGAAGAAAAATAAAAATAAGTATGTGAGATTACAATAGTGATGCTTTGCAAGCACCACTAATAATAA
Organism: Xyrauchen texanus; assembly: GCF_025860055.1. Lineage (NCBI taxonomy): Eukaryota > Metazoa > Chordata > Actinopteri > Cypriniformes > Catostomidae > Xyrauchen > Xyrauchen texanus. The sequence goes on from NW_026266467.1 coordinate 8,733, forward strand.
GTATGTGAGATTACAATAGTGATGCTTTGCAAGCACCACTAACTAGATTAAAAAGTTTGAGTACAAACTTTAAGTTGGCTTGTGAAAGTTTGGACCAGAAAGTTTGAAGAAGTTTATAGTTTGAAGTTTAAATTAGTTTAAATTAGTTTCAAGTAGTTTCTATTTTAAAGTAGCTTAAAGTTTAAAGTAGTTTGAAGTTTAAAGTAGTTTATAGTTTAAATTAGTTTAAAGTTTAAATTAGTTTGTAGTTTAAATTAAAGTAGCTTATAGTTCAAAGTAGTTTATAGTTTAAAGTAGTTTGAAGTTTAAATTAGTTTAAATTAGTTTAAAGTAGTTTATAGTTTAAAGTAGTTTATAGTTTAAAGTAGTTTGAAGTTTAAAGTAGTTTATAGTTTAAATTAGTTTAAAGTTTAAATTAGTTTGTAGTTTAAAGTAGTTTCAAGTTTAACTTAGTTGCTAGATAGATAGATAGATAGATGGATAGATAGACACGTTTTTAGCATGTTTTAGCACTTTGCTAGGCGATGCTAGCATGTGTTAGCATGATGCTAGCACATTTTTAGCATGTTTTAGCACTCCGCTAGGCGTTGCTAGCATGTGTTAGCATGATGCTAGCACATTTTTAGCATGTTTTAGCACTTCGCTAGGTGATGCTAGCATGTGTTAGCATGATGCTAGGACTTTTTTTGCATGTTTTAGCACTTCGCTAGGCGATGCTAGCATGTGTTAGCATGATGCTAGCACGTTTTTAGCATTTTTTAGCACTTTGCTAGGCGATGCTAGCACGTTTTTAGCATGTTTTAATACTTCGCAAGGCGATGCTAGCATGTGTTAGCATGATGCTAGCACGTTTTTAGCATGTTTTAGCACTTCGCTAGGCGATGCTAGCATGTGTTAGCATGATGCTAGCACTTTTTTAGCATGTTTTAGCCCTTCGCTAGGCGATGCTAGCATGTGTTATCATGAAGCTAGCACGTTTTTAGCATGTTTTAGGGTGTGGCTATGAAGATTTTAGGTCATTACTTTTTGGCTGCTTGATAAAATAAATCCTCTGAGGGAGAGAGAGAGGGAGAGATGCAGGGCTGACAGGCCCTTTTTGTCTGTGTGTGTAGGGTACACTACCAGTGTAGTCTGATTCCCAAATTAATGACTCTAATGAGCCAGTTCTTTTGAATCTACAGTGTGAAACATACAGTGTGACCAGTGTAGTCTGATTCCCAAATTAATGACTCTAATGAGCCAGTTCTTTTGAATCTACAGTGTGAAACATACAGTGTGACCAGTGTAGTCTGATTCCCAAATTAATGACTCTAATGAGCCAGTTCTTTTGAATCTACAGTGTGAAACATACAGTGTGACCAGTGTAGTCTGATTACAACATTAATGACTCTAATGAGCCGGTTCTTTTGAATCTACAGTGTGAATCATACAGTGTGACCAGTGTAGTCTGATTCCCAAATTAATGACTCTAATGAGCCAGTTCTTTTGAATCCACAGTGTGAAACATACAGTGTGACCAGTGTAGTCTGATTCCCAAACAAATTACTCTAATGAGCCGGTTCTTTTGAATCTTCAGTGTGAAACATACAGTGTGAGCAGTGTAGTCTGATTCCCAAATTAATGACTCTAATGAGCCAGTTCTTTTGAATCTAAAATGTGAAACATACAGTGTGACCGGTGTAGTCTGATTCCCAGATATTTACACTCAGATAGATAAATATTTACCGTCAGATAGATAGATAGATAGATAGATAGATAGATAGATAGATATTGACCCTCAAATAGATAGATAGATAGATAGATATTGACCCTCAGATAGATAGATAGATAGATAGACAGACAGATAGATGCTAGCACGTTTTTAGCATTTTTTAGTACTTCGCTAGGTGATACTAGCATGTGTTAACATGATGCTATGACGCTTTTAGCATCTTTTAGCACTTGGCTTGGCGATGCTAGCATGTGTTAGCATGATGCTAGCACGCTTTTAGCATGTTTTAGCGCTCGCTAGGTGATGCTAACATGTGTTAGCATGATGCTAAGCATGTTTTTATTATGTTTTAGCGACTCGGCTAGGCGATGCTTAGCATGTGTTAAGCATGATGGTAGCGACGATTTTAGCATGTTTTAGACTTCGGCTAGGCGATGCTAAGCATGTGTTAGCATTATGCTAATGACGTTTTAGCATGTTTTATCACTTAGCTAGGCGATGCTAGCATGTGTTAGCATGATGCTACCACGCTTTTAGCATGTTTTAAGCACTCCGCTAGGCGATGCTAGCATGTGTTAGCATGATGCTATGACGCTTTTAGCATTTTAGCATTTTTTAGCACTCGGCTAGGCGATGTTAGCATGTGTTAGCATGATGTTAGACGCTTTTAGCATGTTTTAGCACTCCGCTAGGCGATGCTAGCATGTGTTAGCATGATGCTATGACGCTTTTAGCATTTTTTAGCACTCGCTAGGCGATGCTAGCATGTGTTAAGCATGATGCTATGACGCTTTTAGCATTTTTAGCACTTCGCTAGGCGATGCTTAGCATGTGTTATTATGATTCTAAGACGCTTTTAGCATGTTTTAGCGCTCGGCTAGGCGATGCTAGCATGTGTTAAGCATAATGCTATGACGCTTTTAGCATGTTTTAGCGCTCGCTAGGCGATGCTAGCATGTGTTAGCATGATGCTAGCACATTTTTAGCATTTTTAGCGCTCGTTAGGCGATGCTAGCATGTGTTAGCATGATGCTAGCACATTTTTAACATGTTTTAGCACTTCGCTAGGCGATGCTAGCATGTGTCAGCATGATGCTAGCACGTTTTTAGCATGTTTTAGCACTTCGCTAGGCGATGCTATGATGTGTTAGCATGATGCTAGCACGTTTTTAGCATGTTTTAGCACTTCGCTAGGCGATGCTATGATGTGTTAGCATGATTCCCAAACAAATGACTCTAATGAGCTGGTTCTTTTGAATCTACAGTGTGAAACATACAGTGTGACCAGTTTAGTCTGATTCCCAAATTAATGACTCTAATGAGCCAGTTCTTTTGAATCTAAAATGTGTTAGCATGATTCCCAAAAAAATGACTCTAATGAGCCGGTTCTTTTGAATCTACAGTGTGAAACATACAGTGTGACCAGTGTAGTCTGATTCCCAAATTAATGACTCTAATGAGCCAGTTCTTTTGAATCTAAAATGTGAAACATACAGTGTGACCGGTGTAGTCTGATTCCCAAATGAATGACTCTAATGAGCCGGTTCTTTTGAATCTAAAGTGTGAAACATACAGTGTGACCAGTGTAGTCTGATTCCCAAATGAATGAGTCTAATGAGCCGGTTCTTTTGAATTTAGTGTGAAACATACAGTGTGACCAGTGTAGTCTGATTCCCAAATGAATGACTCTAATGAGCCGGTTCTTTTGAATCTACAGTGTGAAACATACAGTGTGACCAGTGTAGTCTGATTCCCAAATGAATGACTCTAATGAGCCAGTTCTTTTGAATCTAAAATGTGAAACATACAGTGTGACCGGTGTAGTCTGATTCCCAAATGAATGACTCTAATGAGCCGGTTCTTTTGAATCTACAGTGTGAAACATACAGTGTGACCAGTGTAATCTGATTACAATATTAATGACTCTAATGAGCCGGATCTTTTGAATCTACAGTGTGAAACATACAGTGTGACCAGTGTAATCTGATTACAACATTAATGACTCTAATGAGCCAGTTCTTTTGAATCTACAGTGTGAAACATACAGTGTGACCAGGGTAGTCTGATTCCCAAATTAATGACTCTAATGAGCCGGTTCTTTTGAATCTACAATGTGAAACATACAGTGTGACCAGTGTAGTCTGATTCCCAAATTAATGACTCTAATGAGCCGGTTCTTTTGACTCTACAATGTGAAACTTACAGTGTGACCAGTGTAGTCTGATTCCCAAATTAATGACTCTAATGAGCCGGTTCTACAGTGTAGTGTTAAAAAAGTTTAACTTAGTTGCTAGATAGATAGATAGATATATAGATAGATATTTACCCTTAGATATATAGAGAGATAGATATAGATAGATAGATATTTATCCTCAGATAGATAGATAGATAGATAGATAGATAGATAGATAGATAGATAGATAGATAGATAGATAGATAGATAGATAGATATTGACCCTCAGATAGATGCTAGCACGTTTTTAGCATGTTTTAGCGTGTGGCTAGGAAGATTTTAGGTCATTACTTTTTGGCTGCTTGATAAAAGAAATCCTCTGAGGGAGAGAGAGAGGGAGAGATGCAGGACTGACAGGCCCTTTTTGTCTGTGTGTGTGAAAATGTCAGTTGGAATTAGAATTTCTGAACATTCCGCAATGTTAAGTCAATGGGAGTTTTTTCCGAGTTTGATCGTCATTTTTAGGAAAACCGTAAGTCCGATCAGTTAGAAAAGATATATCGCACACTATTCGGGATTAGTCTGAAGGTCTGTGCCGAGTTTGGTGCCTGTAGCTTAAAAGCTCTAGGAGGAGTTAGATATAGAAATTTCAGAGTAAGAATAATAATAATAACTAGAAAAAAAGTTCGTCGAGACAAACTTTAAGTTAGCTTGTGAAAGTTTGGACCAGAAAGTTTGAAGTTTAAAGTAGTTTGAAGTTTAAATTAGTTTAAAGTAGTTTATAGTTTAAAGTAGTTTGAAGTTTAAAGTAGTTTATAGTGTAAAGTAGTTTAAAGTTTAACTTAGTTGCTAGATAAATAGATAGATAGATAGATAAATAGATAGATAGATAGATAGACACTCAGATAGATAGATAGATAGATAGAGAGATAGATAGATAGATATTTACCCTCAGATAGATAGATAGATACAGATAGATAGATATTTACCCTCAGATAGATAGATAGATAGATAGATAGATAGATAGATAGATAGATAGATAGATAGATATTTACCCTCAGATAGATAGATAGATAGATATTGACCCTCAGATACATAGATAGACAGACAGATAGATGCTAGCACGTTTTTAGCATTTTTAGCACTTAGCTAGGTGATGCTAATGACGTTTCTAGCATGTTTTAGCACTTCAGCTAGGCGATGCTAGCATGTGTTAGCATTATGCTAGCACGTTTTAGCATTTTTAGCACTTCAGCTAGGCGATGCTAGCATGTGTTAGCATGATGCTAGCACATTTTTAGCATTTTTAGCACTTCGCTAGGCGATGCTAGCATGTGTTAAGCATGATGCTATGCACGTGTTTAGCATTTTTAGCACTTAGCTAGGCGATGCTAGCATGTGTTAGCATGATGCTAGACGCTTTTAGCATTTTTAGCGCTCGCTAGGCGATGCTAGCATGTGTTAGCATGATGCTAGCACGTTTTTAGCATTTTTAGCACTTCGCTAGGTGATGCTAGCATGTGTTAGCATGATGCTAGCACGTTTTAGCATTTTTAGCGCTCGCTAGGTGATGCTAGCATGTGTTAGCATGATGCTATGACGCTTTTAGCATGTTTAGCACTTCGCTAGGCGATGCTAGCATGTGTTAGCATGATGCTAGCACGCTTTTAGCATGTTTTAGCACTCGCTAGGCGATGCTAGCATGTGTTAGCATGATGCTAATGACGTTTTTAGCATGTTTTAGCGCCTGCTAGCTGATGCTAGCATGTTAGCATGATGCTAGCACGCTTTTAGCATTTTTTTGCACATCGCTAGGCGATGCTAGCACATTTTAGCATGTTTTAGCGCTCGCTAGGCGATGCTAACATGTGTTAGCATGATGATAACGACGTTTTAGCACTTCGCTAGGCGATTTTAGCATGATGCTAGCACATTTAGCACGCTTTTAGCATGTTTTAGCGTGTGGCTAGGAAGATTTTAGGTCATTACTTTTTGGCTGCTTGATAAAAGAAATCCTCTGAGGGAGAGAGAGAGGAGAGATGCAGGGCTGACAGGCCCTTTTTGTCTGCATGTGTGAAAATGTCAGTTGGAATTTGAATTTCTGAACATTCCGCAATGTTATGTCAATGGGAGTTTTTTCGAGTTTGATCGTCATTTTAGGAAAACCGTAAGTCCGATCAGTTAGAAAAGATATAGCACACTATTCGGGATTAGTCTGAAGGTCTTTGCCGAGTTTGGTGCCTGTAGCTTAAAAGCTCTAGGAGGAGTTAGATATAGAAATTTCAGAGTAAGAATAATAATAATAACTAGATTAAAAGTTTGAGTACAAACTTTAAGTTGGCTTGTGAAAGTTTGGACCAGAAAGTTTGAAGTTTAAAGTAGTTTGAAGTTTAAAGTAGTTTAAATGAGTTTAAAGTAGTTTATAGTTTAAAGTAGTTTATAGTTTAAAGTAGTTTGAAGTTTAAAGTAGTTTGAAGTTTAAAGTAGTTTGTAGTTTAAAGTTTAACTTAGTTGCTAGATAGATAGATAGATAGATGGACATACAGACAGATAGACAGATAGATAGATAGATAAATAGATATTGACCCTCAGATAGATAGAGATACAGAGATAGATAGATAGACCCTCAGATAGATAGATAGATAGATAGAGAGAGAGAGAGATAGATCGATAGATAGATAGATAGACATTGACCCTCAAATAGATAGATAGACAACAGACAGACAGAGAGACAGATAGATAGATAGATAGATAGATATTGACCCTCCGATAGATAGATAGATAGATTGATTGATCCTTGCTACCCTGTGTCCCATGAACAAAGCCAGAAGTCGTTATGTTGTTCTTTTGCAGAGATATGTGATTTGTTACTCGGTTGCTAGGGTAACCCCATCTGGTTGTTAGGCAGATACCATAGTGATACTTATCAAGTCTTCTTGCCATCCTGATTGAAATAAACCAACCCAGAAGTCTCTACGATTTTCTGTTGCAGAGATATGTGATTTGTTACTCGGTTGCTAGGGTAACCCCATCTGGTTGTTAGGCAGTCACCATAGTGATACTTATCAAGTCTTCTTGTCATCCTGATTGAAATAAACCAACCCAGAAGTCTCTACGATTTCCTGGTGCAGAGATATTTGAATTGTTACTCGGTTGCTAGGGTAACCCAATGTGGTTGCTAGGCAGTTACCATAGTTATACTTATCAACTCTCCTTGCCATCCTGATTGAAATAAATCAACCTAGAAGTCTCTACAACTTTCTGTTGCAGAGATATGTGAATTGTTACTCGGTTGCTAGGGTAACCCCATCTGGTTGCTAGGCAGTTACCATAGTGATACTTATCAAGTCTTCTTGCCATCCTGTTTGAAATAAATCAACCCAGAAGTCTCTACGATTTTCTGTTGCAGAGATATGTGATTTGTTACTCGGTTGCTAGGGTAACCCCATCTGGTTGTTAGGCAGTCACCATAGTGATACTTATCAAGTTTTCTTGCCATCCTGATTGAAATAAACCAACCCAGAAGTCTCTACGATTTTCTGTTGCAGAGATATGTGATTTGTTACTCGGTTGCTAGGGTAACCCAATGTGGTTGCTAGGCAGTTACCATAGTTATACTTATCAACTCTCCTTGCCATCCTGATTGAAATAAATCAACCTAGAAGTCTCTACGACTTTCTGTTGCAGAGATATGTGATTTGTTACTCGGTTGCTAGGGTAACCCAATGTGGTTGCTAGGCAGTTACCATAGTGATAATTATCAAGTCTTCTTGCCATCCTGTTTGAAATAAATCAACCCAGAAGTCTCTACGATTTTCTGTTGCAGAGATATGTGATTTGTTACTCGGTTGCTAGGGTAACCCCATCTGGTTGTTAGGCAGTCACCATAGTGATACTTATCAAGTCTTCTTGCCATCCTGATTGAAATAAACCAACCCAGAAGTCTCTATGACTTTCTGTTGCAGAGATATGTGATTTGTTACTCAGTTGCTAGGGTAACCCAATGTGGTTGCTAGGCAGTTACCATAGTGATACTTATCAAGTCTTCTTGCCATCCTGTTTGAAATAAATCAACCCAGAAGTCTCTACGATTTTCTGTTGCAGAGATATGTGATTTGTTACTCGGTTGCTAGGGTAACCCCATCTGGTTGTTAGGCAGTCACCATAGTGATACTTATCAAGTCTTCTTGACATCCTGATTGAAATAAACCAACCCAGAAGTCACTACGATTTTCTGGTCCAGAGATATGTGATTTGTTACTCGGTTGCTAGGGTAACCCCATCTGGTTGCTAGGCAGTTACCATAGTGATACTAATGAAGTCTCCTTGCCATCCTGATTGAAATAAGTCAATCCGGAAGTCTCTATGTTTTTCTGATGCAGAGATATGTGATTTGTTACTTGGTTGCTAAGGTAACCCCATGTGGTTGCTAGGCAGTTACCATAGTGATACTTATCAAGTCTCCTTGCCATCCTGATTGAAAAAAATCAACCCAGAAGTCTCTCTGATTTTCTGGTGCAGAGATATAGTTATTGATAAACGGTTGCTAGGGTACTCTGTTTAGTTGCTAGGGAGTGGCTTGACAGCTGCCAATCATGAAACTCCAAAGGCTGCTTGTCAGTATGAATGATATAAACCAACTCCCATGCCTCTGTGACATTCAGAATGGAAGATATCTCTCTATGGATTTTGGTTGTTAAGGTGCTCGACAATGGTTGCTAGGGAGGGGCTAGGAAGTGTTGAGGTGATTCATGATTGGCTGTTTGCTGCCCCGAGTCAAACGAGACCACCCTTGTGTTTCTATGACACTTCTATCCGGAGATATCCCTTTGATGTCTTTCATTAGAAGTCTATGGGAGTTGTTGCTAAGGTGCTTTAAATTGTTGCTAGGGCGTGGCTTGATAGCTTCACAATGATCCAGAGAGACTGATTGGTCGTCTGAGTAAAATGAGCCCGCCCCCTTGTCTCTATGACACTGTGATCCAGAGCTATGTTCAATACAAATCCCTATGCAGTGAGGGAGAGAGAGAGAGGGAGAGATGCAGGGCTGACAGGCCCTTTTTGTCTGTGTGTGTGAAAATGTCAGTTGGGATTTAAATTTCTGAACATTCCGCAATGTTAAGTCAATGGGTGTTTTTTCCGAGTTTGATCGTCATTTTTAGGAAAACCGTAAGTCCGATCAGTTAGAAAAGATATAGCAACTCGAGTCAGAACAGTTTGAGTGTCTGAGCCGAGTTTGGAGTATGTGGAGTTAAAGCTCTAGGAGGAGTTAGATATAGAAATTTCACCGCTAAGAAGAATAAGCGGAACTAGAAAAAGTTCGTCGAGACAAACTTTAAGTTGGCTTGTGAAAGTTTGGACCAGAAAGTTTGAAGAAGTTTAAAGTAGTTTGAAGTTTAAATTAGTTTAAATTAGTTTAAAGTTTAAAGTAGTTTATAGTTTAAATTAGTTTGTAGTTTAAATTAGTTTGAAGTTTAAATTAGTTTAAAGTAGTTTAAATTAGTTTAAAGTAGTTTATAGTTTAAAGTAGTTTATAGTTTAAATTAGTTTAAAGTAGTTTAAAGTTTAACTTAGTTGCTAGATAGATAGATAGATAGATAGATAGACAGACACTCAGATAGATAGAGAGTTAGATAGATAGATATTTACCCTCAGATAGATAGATAGATCGATAGATAGATAGACATTGACCCTCAGATAGATAGATAGACAACAGACAGACAGAGAGACAGATAGATAGATAGATAGATAGATAGATAGATAGATAGATATTGACCCTCAGATAGATAGATAGATAGATAGATAGATAGATAGATAGATAGATAGATAGATAGATAGATAGATAGATAGATAGATAGATAGATAGATAGATAGATAGATAGATAGATAGATAGATAGATAGATAGATAGATGGATTGATTGATTGATTGACTGATTGATTGATCCTTGCTACCCTGAGTCCCATGAACAAAGCCAGAAGTCTTTATGTTGTTCTGTTGCAGAGATATGTGATTTGTTACTCGGTTGCTAGGGTAACCCCATATGGTTGTTAGGCAGTCACCATAGTGATACTTATCAAGTCTTCTTGATATCCTGATTGAAATAAGTCAACCCAGAAGTCTGTACTATTTTCTGGTGCAGAGATATTTGATTTGTTACTCGGTTGCTAGGGTAACCCCATCTGGTTGCTAGGCAGTTACCATAGTGATACTAATGAAGTCTCCTTGCCATCCTGAGTGAAATAAGTCAACCCAGAAGTCCGTACTATTTTCTGGTGCAGAGATATGTGATTTGTTACTCGGTTGCTAGGGTAACCCCATCTGGTTGCTAGGCAGTGACCATAGTGATACTAATCAAGTGTCCTTGCCATCCTGAGTGAAATAAGTCAACCCAAAAGTCTCTACTATTTTCTGGTGCAGAGTTATGTGATTTGTAACTCGGTTGCTAGGGTAACTCCATCTGGTTGCTAGGCAGTTACCATAGTGATAGTAATGAAGTCTCCTTGCCATCCTGATTGAAATAAGTCAACCCGGAAGTCTGTACTATTTTCTGGTGCAGAGATATGTGATTTGTTACTCGGTTGCTAGGGTAACTCCATCTGGTTGCTAGGCAGTTACCATAGTGATACTAATCAAGTGTCCTTGCCATCCTGAGTGAAATAAGTCAACCCGGAAGTCTCTACTAATTTCTGGTGCAAAGATATGTGATTTGTTACTCGGTTGCTAGGGTAACCCCATCTGGTTGCTAGGCAGTTACCATAGTGATACTAATCAAGTGTCCTTGCCATCCTGAGTGAAATAAGTCAACCCGGAAGTCTCTACTAATTTCTGGTGCAAAGATATGTGATTTGTTACTCGGTTGCTAGGGTAACCCCATCTGGTTGCTAGGCAGTTACCATAGTGATACTAATCAAGTGTCCTTGCCATCCTGAGTGAAATAAGTCAACCCGGAAGTCTCTACTAATTTCTGGTGCAAAGATATGTGATTTGTTACTCGGTTGCTAGGGTAACCCCATCTGGTTGCTAGGCAGTTACCATAGTGATACTAATCAAGTGTCCTTGCCATCCTGAGTGAAATAAGTCAACCCAAAAGTCTCTACTATTTTCTGGTCCAGAGATATGTGATTTGATACTCGGTTGCTAGGGTAACCCAATGTGGTTGCTAGGCAGTTACCATAGTGATACTTATCAAGTCTCCTTGACATCCTGATTGAAATAAATCAACCCAGAAGTCTCTATGATTTTCTGGTGCATAGATATGTGATTTGTTACTCGGTTGCTAGGGTAACCCCATCTGGTTGCTAGGCAGTTACCATAGTGATACTAATGAAGTGTCCTTGCCATCCTGATTGAAATAAGTCAATCCGGAAGTCTCTACATTTTTCTGATGCAGAGATATGTGATTTGTTACTCGGTTGCTAGGGTAACCCCATCTGGTTGCTAGGCAGTTACCATAGTGATACTAAAGAAGTGTCCTTGCCATCCTGATTGAAATAAGTCAATCCGGAAGTCTCTACATTTTTCTGATGCAGAGATATGTGATTTGTTACTCGGTTGCTAAGGTAACCCCATGTGGTTGCTAGGCAGTTACCATAGTGATACTTATCAAGTCTTCTTGACATCCTGATTGAAATAAACCAACCCAGAAGTCTCTACGATTTTCTGGTCCAGAGATATGTGATTTGTTACTCGGTTGCTAGGGTAACCCAATGTGGTTGCTAGGCAGTTACCATAGTGATATTTATCAAGTCTCCTTGACATCCTGATTGAAATAAATCAACCCAGAAGTCTCTACGATTATCTGGTGCAGAGATATGTGATTTGTTACTTGGTTGCTAGGGTAACCACATCTGGTTGCTAGGCAGTTACCATAGTGATACTAATGAAGTCTCTTTGCCATCCTGATTGAAATAAGTCAATCCGGAAGTCTCTACGTTTTTCTGATGCAGAGATATGTGATTTGTTACTCGGTTGCTAAGGTAACCCCATGTGGTTGCTAGGCAGTTACCATAGTGATACTTATCAAGTCTCCTTGCCATCCTGATTGAAATAAATGAACCCAGAAGTCTCTCTGATTTTCTGGTGCAGAGATATAGTTATTGCTAAACGGTTGTTAGGGTACTCTGTTTAGTTGTTAGGGAGTGGCTTGACAGCTGCCAATCATGAAACTCCAAAGGCTGCTTGTCATTATGAATGATATAAACCAACTCCCATGCCTCTGTGACATTCAGAATGGAAGATATCCCTCTATGGATTTTGGTTGTTAAGGTGCTCGACAATGGTTGCTAGGGAGGGGCTAGGAAGTGTTGAGGTGATTCATGATTGGCTGTTTGCTGCCCCGAGTCAAACAAGACCACCCTTGTGTTTCTATGACACTTCTATCCGGAGATATCCCTTTGATATCTTTCATTAGAAGTCTATGGGAGTTGTTGCTAAGGTGCTTTAAATTGTTGCTAGGGCGTGGCTTGATAGCTTCACAATGATCCCGAGAGACTGATTGGTCATCTGAGTAAAATGAGCCTGCCCCCTTGTCTCTATGACACTGTGATCCAGAGCTATGTTCAATACAAAATCCCTATGCAATGAGGGAGAGAGAGAGGAGAGATGCAGGGCTGACAGGCCCTTTTTGTCTGTGTGTGTTCCCAAATTAATGACTCTAATGAGCCGGTTCTTTTGAATCTACAATGTGAAACATACAGTGTGACCAGTGTAGTCTGATTCCCAAATTAATGACTCTAATGAGCCAGTTCTTTTGAATCTACAGTGTGAAACATACAGTGTGACCAGTATAGTCTGATTCCCAAATTAATGACTCTAATGAGCCGGTTCTTTTGAATCTACAATGTGAAACATACAGTGTGACCAGTGTAGTCTGATTCCCAAATGAATGACTCCAATGAGCCGGTTCTTTTGAATCTACAATGTGAAACTTACAGTGTGACCAGTGTAGTCTGATTCCCAAATTAATGACTCTAATGAGCCAGTTCTACAGTGTAGTGTTAAAAAAGTTTAACTTAGTTGCTAGATAGATAGATAGATAGATAGATAGATAGATAGATATTTACCCTTAGATATATAGAGAGATAGATATAGATAGAGAGAGAGAGAGAGATAGATATTTACCCTCAGATAGATAGATAGATAGATAGATATTGACCCTCAGATAGATGCTAGCACGTTTTTAGCATGTTTTAGCGTGTGGCTATGAAGATTTTAGGTCATTACTTTTTGGCTGCTTGATAAAAGAAATCCTCTGAGGGAGAGAGAGAGGGAGAGATGCAGGGCTGACAGGCCCTTTTTGTCTGTGTGTGTGAAAATGTCAGTTGGAATTCAAATTTCTGAAGATTCCGCAATGTAAGTCAATGGGAGTTTTTTCCAAGTTTGATCGTCATTTTTAGGAAAACCGTAAGTCCGATCAGTTAGAAAAGATATAGCAACTCGAGTCAGAACAGTTTGAGTGTCTGTGCCGAGTTTGGAGTATGTGGAGTTAAAGCTCTAGGAGGAGTAGCGTATAGAAATTTCACCGCTAAGAAGAATAATAATAACTAGATAGGTACATTTCCTGAAGAAAATGTGAGTGGTGCTTGCCGTGGCAAAACTCGTCAAACAGCATGTTGTAACTGGAAAAGAACAAAAATTATGGTCATAAATAAATCAACCCAGAAGTCTGTACGATTTTCTGGTGCAGAAATATGTGATTTGTTACTCGGTTGCAAGGGTAAGCCCGTGTGGTTGCTATGCAGTTACCAAGGTAATACAATACATGGCTCCTTTCCATCCTGAGTGAAATAAGTCAACCCGGAAGTCTGTAGTGTGTTCTGGTGCAGAGATATGTGATATGTTGCTCGGTTGCTAGGGTAACTCCATCTGGTTGCTAGGCAGTTACCATAGTGATACTAATCAAGTCTCCTGGCCATACTGATTAAAATAAATCAACCCGGAAGTCTCTATGTTTTTGAGATGCAGAGATATGTGATTTTTTACTCGGTTGCTAGGGTAACCCCATCTGGTTGCTAGGCAGATACCATAGTGATACTAATCAAGTGTCCTTGCCATCCTTATTGAAATAAGTCAACCCGGAAGTCTCTACGTTTTTCTGATGCAGAGATATGTGATTTGTTACACGGTTGCTAGGGTAAGCCCATCTGGTTGCTAGGCAGTTACCATAGTGATACTAATGAAGTCTCCTTGCCATCCTGATTGAAATAAGTCAACCCGGAAGTCTCTATGTTTTTGTGATGCAGAGATATGTGATTTTTTACTCGGTTGCTAGGGTAACCCCATCTGGTTGCTAGGCAGATACCATAGTGATACTTATCAAGTCTCCTTGCCATCCTGATTGAAATAAATCAACCCAGAAGTCTCTCTGATTTTCTGGTGCAGAGATATAGTTACTGCTAAACGGTTGCTAGGGTACTCTGTGTAGTTGCTAGGGAGTGGCTTGGCAGCTGCCAATCATGAATCTCCAAAGGCTGCTTGTCAGTATGAATGATATAAACCAACTCCCATGCCTCTGTGACATTCAGAATGGAAGATATCCCTCTATGGATTTTGGTTGTTAAGGTGCTCGACAATGGTTGCTAGGGAGGGGCTAGGAAGTGTTGAAGTGATGCATGATTGGCTGTTTGCTGTCCCGAGTCAAACGAGACCACCCTTGTGTTTCTATGACACTTCTATCCGGAGATATCCCTTTGATCTTTTTCAATAGAAGTCTATGGGACTTGTTGCTAAGGTGCTCTTAATGGTTGCTAGGGCGTGGCTTGATAGCTTCACAATGATCCAGAGAGACTGATTGGTTGTCTGAGTAAAATGAGCCCACCCCTCGTCTCTATGACACTGTGATCCAGAGCTATGTTCAATACAAATCCCTATGCCTTTTCATTTCATGGGCAGTCCTACACCATTATAAGTCAATTGGGGCATTTTTGGGCAGCTCCTGCCCCCCAGGGGTGCAACTTTTACCCCATATTGAGGTATGCTCTTACAGAGCCTGCCAGCCTCTTCAAATGTGGCAAATCACACGTTTCTACTGAAATCCTCAGCTTGGAGCTGTGACGCGTCAAAGTTTGTCTCAATGTTAAGTCTATGGGATTTTTCGGCGCTTTTTTGCCCCTGGGGCAAATACCGTACTCCGATCAGCTTATAAAAGTCATAGCACACGTGTCCTCAATAGGCCGTTCGATTTGATACCTCATTCGTGGGTCTACGCCAAACGGTCGTGGGACGAGTTAGGTGCCAAGTTTTGTTAAGAGATATAATAAAAATAAAAATAAAAAGTATAATAAGTATGTGAGATTACAATAGTGATGCTTTGCAAGCACCACTAATAATAAGTTTAAATAGGATTTCAGTAAGTTGGCTTTCACAAGCCAACTTAATAATAATAAGTTTAAGTAGGATTTCAGTAAGTTGGCTTTCACAAGCCAACTTAATAATAATAATAATAATAATAATAATAATAAGTTTAAATAGGATTTCAGTAAGTTGGCTCTCACAAGCCAACTTAATAATAATAATAATAATAACTAGATAGGTACATTTCCTGAAGAAAATGTGAGTGGTGCTTGCCGTGGCAAAACTCGTCAAATAGCCTGCTTGAAAAGAACAGAAATTGTGGTCATAAATAAATCAACCCAGAAGTCTGTATAATTTTCTGGTGCAGAAATATGTGATTTGTTACTAGGTTGCTAGGGTAAGCCCATGTGGTTGCTATGCAGTTAGCAAGGTAATACAATACATGGCTCCTTTCCATCCTGAGTGAAATAATTCAACCCAGAAATCTGTACTGTTTTCTGGTGCAGAGATATGTGATTTGTTACTCGGTTGCTAGGGTAACCCCATCTGGTTGCTAGGCAGTTACCATAGTGATACTAATCAAGTCTCCTTGCCATCCTGATTGAAATAAGTCAACCCGGAAGTCTCTACGTTTTTCTGATGCAGAGATATGTGATTTGTTACTCGGTTGCTAGGGTAACCCCATCTGGTTGCTAGGCAGTTACCATAGTGATACTAATCAAGTCTCCTTGCCATCCTGATTGAAATAAGTCAACCCGGAAGTCTCTACGCTTTTCTGATGCAGAGATATGTGATTTGTTACTCGGTTGCTAGGGTAACCCCATCTGGTTGCTAGGCAGTTACCATAGTGATACTAATCAAGTCTCCTTGCCATCCTGATTGAAATAAGTCAACCCGGAAGTCTCTACGTTTTCTGATGCAGAGATATGTGATTTGTTACTCGGTTGCTAGGGTAACCCCATCTGGTTGCTAGGCAGTTACCATAGTGATACTAATCAAGTCTCCTTGCCATCCTGATTGAAATAAATCAACCCGGAAGTCTGTACTCTTTTCTGGTGCCGAGATATGTGATTTGTTTCTCGGTTGCTAGGGTAACCCCATCTGGTTGCTAGGCAGTTACCATAGTGATAGTAATCAAGTGTCCTTGCCATCCTGATTGAAATAAATCAACCCGGAAGTCTGTACTCTTTTCTGGTGCCGAGATATGTGATTTGTTTCTCGGTTGCTAGGGTAACCCCATCTGGTTGCTAGGCAGTTAACATAGTGATACTTATCAAGTGTCCTTGCCATCCTGATTGAAATAAATCAACCCGGAAGTCTGTACTCTTTTGTGATGCAGAGATATGTGATTTGTTACTCGGTTGCTAGGGTAAGCCCATCTGGTTGCTAGGCAGATACCATAGTGATACTAATCAAGTGTCCTTGCCATCCTGATTGAAATAAGTCAACCCGGAAGTCTCTACGTTTTTCTGATGCAGAGATATGTGATTTGTTACTCGGTTGCTAGGGTAAGCTCATCTGGTTGCTAGGCAGTTACCATAGTGATACTAATGAAGTGTCCTTGCCATCCTGATTGAAATAAGTCAACCCGAAGTCTCTATGTTTTTGTGATGCAGAGATATGTGATTTGTTACTCGGTTGCTAGGGTAAGCCCATCTGGTTGCTAGGCAGTTACCATAGTGATACTAATGAAGTGTCCTTTCCATCCTGATTGAAATAAGTCAACCCGGAAGTCTCTACGTTGTTCTGATGCAGAGATATGTGATTTGTTACTCGGTTGCTAGGGTAACCCCATGTGGTTGCTAGGCAGTTACCATAGTGATACTAATCAAGTCTCCTTGCCATCCTGATTGAAATAAATCAACCCAGAAGTCTCTCTGATTTTGTGGTGCAGAGATATAGTTACTGCTAAACGGTTGCTAGGGTACTCTGTTTAGTTGCTAGGGAGTGGCTTGGCAGCTGCCAATGATGAATCTCCAAAGGCTGCTTGTCAGTATGAATGATATAAACCAACTCCCATGCCTCTGTGACATTCAGAATGGAAGATATCCCTCTATGGATTTTGGTTGTTAAGGTGCTCGACAATGGTTGCTAGGGAGGGGCTAGGAAGTGTTGATTTGATGCATGATTGGCTGTTTGCTGTCCCGAGTCAAACGAGACCACCCTTGTGTTTCTATGACACTTCTATCCGGAGATATCCCTTTGATCTGTTTCAATAGAAGTCTATGGGACTTGTTGCTAAGGTGCTCTTAATGGTTGCTAGGGCGTGGCTTGATAGCTTCACAATGATCCTGAGAGACTGATTGGTCGTCTGAGTAAAATGAGCCCACCCCTCGTCTCTATGACACTGTGATCCAGAGCTATGTTCAATACAAATCCCTATGCCTTTTCATGTCATGGGCCGTCCTACACCATTATAAGTCAATTGGGGCATATTTG
>NW_026266468.1:0-26103 GCF_025860055.1 Xyrauchen texanus
TGTGCCCAGCCCCATGAGGAACCCGTTTTTATTACAGTCAAAATATGCTTAATATGTCGAGCCTATATAAAGCCTCTGTAATGAAAGAATTGCGTTTTAGGCGGCGTGTTGGCTTCTGAGCGGCGATCGTTCCCAAACTTTGCACTGCCTTCTCGGGGTCTTTCCACGAGAAACATATTACACTTTTGTGTGTCCGCCCCAGGGAACCCTTATTATTACCGTATAAATATGCTTAATATGGTGGGGCCAATATAAAGCCTCTGTGAAAGAACGCGTTTTAGGCACGCGTGTTGGCTCTGAAACGGCGATCGTTCCCAAACTTTACTGCGCTATCGAGGTCTTTCCACGAGAAACATATTACACTTTTGTGTGTCCGCCCCAGTGGAACCGTTTTATTACATTTATGCTTAATATAGGCGGCATGCTTAATATGGAGTGGTGGTGGTGGTGTAGTGGACTAAAGCACATCACTGGTAATCAGAAGGTTGCTGGTTCAGATCCCACAGCCACTACCATTGTGTCCTTGAGCAAGACACTTAATCCAAGATTGCTCGGGAGATTGTCCACTGTAATAAGTGCACTGTAAATGTAAGCTTTGGATAAAAGCGTCTGCCAAATGCATAAATGTAAATGTCAATTTCTGCTTGGCACAGCTGAGGTCACAAAGAGCTGCAGCTAGCATGTCAGGAGTCACTTTACCTGGTCAGGCTCACTCACAGACTGTGTCTGACCGCATAGCTACCTGTCGATTGCATCACAAAATGGGTGGTTTTCATCCCTATATCCCATAACCTAACTAACTTCTTAACATAACCAACTTCTAAGCTAATAAAAGTCAAATGTATCATCAAGGCACCATGCTTACGCCAGATTAAGATTGCATCACTTTATTCATCTTTAACTGTAAACTTAACCAACTTCTGAACATGACACATTTCCAAACTAAATGCAAGTCACACTGATCAAAAAGACACAACATTTACACAATATAGAGCAAGTTGGGCCGTAGGAGAAGTCTGTATTTGAGTCTAAATCAAAACTCTTAAGACCGATCGAGGACAAAGCCAATCAGACAGCTAGAGGATCACATATAGAACACGTATACAGCGTTTTAAAAAAAAATGGGACCAAGCGGAACCAAAGTTAAAGAAGATGGCGTGTTTGCCACCGGTGGTTTCTATCCTCTGTCCTGCTCTGGCCTGACCGAGGGCTGCCGCGGGCCCCGAAAACACTCCACTCAAACCCTCGCCCGATCGACTCCAAAGCGCCCCCAAAGCGGCTCCTAGCCGGTCCCGAGGCGCCACGGGGCGCCAGCGGAAACCAACCGGCTGTCAAATTCGCTACAGCCGCACCATATATAATGCGGGCCATAGCGAAAGCCCGTCATCTCATGGCGTACCTCCCAAGTCACGGGGCCAATGCTGGTCTTCGGCAGCCCCCAGGCCCACACGCCAGCACCTTCAGAACAGCAGCCACCCACAGACAAACATTTTTCTATAGACTGACATTGTATGGACTGCCGCCCAGCGAGGCTAAACTATTACCACGTGCTGGTGGTTGGGAGCAGAGGATTCAAGCCTTTAAGTTGCATTTTTAAACTTTGAAGGAGTGCGATTACAAATGTAAATCTTTGTTACGCTCCTAGGCGTTTACAATTCGAGAGCCAGCTGGTGGATTGTTCCCTTCAATCGATTCCTTGAGTTTTCTTCAGTTGGTCTTAAAAAGGCTTTTGAAGTGTGAAAACCATGCACAAAACCACAAAGTTACAATTTTAACTCACTGGAGCCTCAGCCATTTCACGTATAAGCTATTTATTGTTATTATATTGTTTTTAAAGCTCCTCTTGTCACAATAAAATTCATCATCCCTTCACTTGTGAACTCATTTCTAAAATGCAGCGGTTATCCGGCTTCATCAAGTTGGCAGAGGTGTGGACTTCGAGTCGTGACTTGGACTTGACTTGGACTTGACTTCGGACTCGAGTCACTAATTTGATGACTTAGCATTTCGACTTCGATAGAATTAAAAAGACTTGCGACTCGACTTAGACTTTGACAGCAATGATTGCAACTTGACTTGGACTTCAGCCGTCTGACTTGGAAATACTTATACTTTTTAAAACCAAAGATAAGAGTTGTATAATTAAAAATGTGCAGTAAATCAACGATTAATTTCCCAAATAGGCGATTCATTTGATTTTCAAATCTGCATTTCAGCTCCATATTCAACCAATCAGCTTCCACGAGCTGGACCAAGTTTGAAGACACGGCCTCATTTAAGGACTAGGACACAGCAAAAATTATACCAAAGGTGATATAATTGGGATATATTGAATACAAGCGTTAAAGGCAACAAAAGGATTGCGACATGTAGAACCTGTGGTTACAAAATTACAGACACCTAGAATCGACAGCGTCCAATTTTGTGAGGAATCTGAAAATCCACAGACAGAGGTAGAGTTGATTTACAGGCTAACAAAGTCTGCATATTGAACGCGAAACTTTTACTGCGATTAGGTAGCATTTAGCGTTTTATAGCAATTGGTGTAATGGACAAAATCTTCCGGTGTTTTATTACCCTGTTGTATGACCTCGATAAAGGAGCGCCATTTATTGTGACCACACGCGTTGGTGCTTTTTGAGCATAACTGGTTAAAATGTGCATGTAAACACACTCATTCTTTTAGGGGCGTGCTGGTCCTCTGTCGCAGCGTTTAGCTATATTTATTTAATTATATTGAGTAGGTGGTTCTAAAAATCACAAATCCGATCATTTACTTTCGGTTTGCGGCACTTTACAGTATAGAACTTCGTATATACAACTAAATGTCTGCCCTTAGCCACTGCCTGGTAATATTTCAGATTTCACTCACCAGTTCAACACGTTCAAGCGTCCTTTCACAGCGTGTTTATAGTAAAAGTTTGGTTTTGCCTTAATGTGTGTCAAAGATAAGATCCATGTATCATCTTTATTACCCTCTTTGGTCTTTCTGGATAGATATCGATAAAAAAAAAGAAAGATAAAATTAGATTTTAAATTAGAAACTTCTAGATAAAATTAGTATACATTTACTATAGTAATTAATACTCTGACACTAATTTGGGCAAAGCGCACTAATGACTTCTTTAAGACTTGAAGCTAAAAGTTGGCGATTTGTAAATTGACTTGGACTTGACTTGGGACTTGCCTGCCTTGACTTGGGACTTGCCTGCCTTGACTTGGGACTTGCCTGCCTTGACTTAGGACTTCACTCGGGACTTTAATGCAATGACTTGAGACTTACTTGTGACTTGGAAAACAATGACTTGGTCCCACCTCTGCAAGTTGGACCGTGGAGAGTTGCAATGTCAAGTCACTTTTCTAGTTGACTGTAACTTCTATATTATGTCTTTGGCTGGGCATAAAAACAAAAAAATCATTGAAAAGTCAAAAAATGCTTTCATTGTTCAACCTTATATTATTTTATTATTTATTATTATTTTTTGGCTGTTCATGTTCTGCAATTTTGGACACAATTTAATGTAAGACCTTGGCATGATTATTAATAAAAAATAAATTAAATAAATAAAAAAAGTTATCTTTAAGGAAATCTGAATTGATGTGTTGTTATTATGTCGATGACTCAGCGATTGAACATGAATAGGCTTTATTGGATTTCATGAATTTCATTTCAAAGGGCAAAGCGCCCCTAACAAGTGTGTCATCTCATTATCGTGGCAAGATTAGATGCGTTTTTATTCTTAAAAGTTTTTCAAGTCCTTCGGTTATTTTCTGATGCATTTGTTTTTGGAACAATTTCTTTAATAGGCTATATTTACTGGACTCAAGTCTGCTCTGCTCGCTAACACAATAATCTCCTCCTCACAAGCATGCCCGATAAGTTTCATGAAATGATAATAATAATAAAGGATTGAGTTTATCCACCCAACAATTCCTACAAAAACATTTCAGCGTTCTTGTGAAAATCGTTCATTACCACGTCTCCATTACAGTGGTATTCATGCAAATCTTAAAAGCGTGCATGTGACATTTTAAACCACTCACAACCCTACGTGCAAAAGACTCTTCTACCTTTTCAAGCGCTACATTTCCATTGCTCTCTTCTTCTGTTCATCTCTCCTCGTCACATGAATGCAGGCGAATTCTGGATTCGATGACACCAAGCTTAGCAAAATCGGACCGACCGTCCTAAAGATTTATCTGTGAAACAATCCAGCCAATCAGATTCGATATGCAAATGAGGATTGGACATAATGAGGGTGGAAGTCGTTTTTACCTCTATACCTACAGACTTTTTAACCCCAGAGGGCTAGGGGTTAGGGTCAACTAGTGATTTAACCCCAACTAACCCCAGCGGACTGGGGCTAACCCTAGTGGACTGATGGAGAATTACACTTTACTACTTACAAATTTAAACCTATGCAATATTTGAAGCAGTTTATTTTCAAAACATTTTGTTTTTCTACAAAATATCCTTCTGTTATTTGTTTTCATTTATTTCATTTTTTGGAAACATATCTTTGATCAAATTAACTGGACTCAAAAATACTCCTCACATACAAGTAAAAGAAATATTGTGAAATAATAATAATAATGATAAAAAAAGTTTAAACATTATTTAAAAGCTTTATTAGTTAGTTAGTTAATTAGTTACATAGAGACACACAAAACCAGACACAGACAGACAGACAGACAGACTGATAGATAGACAGAGAGACAGACAGACAGATAGTCAAGTCAATTTTATTAAGTATAAGCGCCTTTCACAACACACATCGTTTCAAAGCAGCTTTACAGAAGATCAGCATTAACAGGCGATAAAACTGTAATGTCGATGAATCATCATTGTGCAATTAGATAAAATACGATTCTTAATGCGTGTTTAAAAATAATTAAATAATAATTGTATTAATAACCCCAGTATGAGCAAGCTGTAGGCGACTGTGGCAAGGAACACAAAACTCCATAAGATGTGGATTAATGGAGAAAAATAACCTTAGGAGAAACCAGACTTACTGTGGGGGCCAGTTCCCTCTGGCTAACATCATGAATATAATGTAAATATTACTTGTGTATAGTTAAAATCATGGTTTAAAATTATTAAACTAAGTAAGGGTTAAGGGTCATTGTTTAAACATTGATTGTGTTTGAACTGTAAGATTAATGACCACAGGCTTTGAAGTCCATCTAGATTAATTGCAGAAGTTCACATAGATGCAATTGTCCTTGATTAATTGGCTGATGAAGGCTTTTGTTGGCAATAGCTAGTCTATGCATTCCATTTCAAGATCGTAGTCCATCAATGGGCCGAGGTGATGCAGGTTGGAGTTGGTATCAGTTCATCCTCTGAAGTCCATCATAATAGACCGAAGTGATGTTTGGCTGGCACCGGCTGCATTTAGTCATCATCATTCAGCGACATGAAGCAGTGGAGTCCAACCCGAAGCAGGAATGGTGCTGGATCCAGCCAGTTCTGGTGACCTCAGGATAGGAGTCGAGGTTGAGACAAGGAAACAAATAAAAAGATGTAAGCATAGATGCCATAAAATGTATTGCAGAGTTAGAGATCATGATCACTGTTTCTGGTTCGGGAGACCCAACTAAAAGCAGCCTAATTGTGGGTTGGAGGATAAATTAGGTGTATGTCTGGCTAAATAGATGAGTGGATTAGTCTAGACTTAAACTGAGAGGGTGTGTCTGCATCTCGAACAGTGTTTGGGAGACTATTCCATAGTTTAGGAGCCAAATATGAAAAGGATCTACCTCCTTTTGTGGATTTTGATATTCTAGGAACTATTAACAGGCCAGAATTTTGCGATCGTAATGAGCGTGATGGAATATAAGCGTGACAGAAGATCATTTAAGTACTGCTGAGACTAGACCATTCAAAGCTTTGTATGTAGTTAACAGAATTTTAAAATGCTGATGCATTTTGAACCAATTGAAGTTTATTTATTGATCTTGCTGGACATCCTCCCAGTAATGCATTACAATAATCTAGTCTTTAGGTCATGGCGCATGAATTAGTTTTTAGGCATCAGCAACAGAGAGCATATGCCTTCATTTAGCACTATTTCTGAGTAGGAAGAATGCTGTGCTACAAACATCTGTAATTTGATTTTCAAAGGACAGATTGTATCAAACATAACACCTAAGTTTTTCACTGTTGAAGATGATGTAACAGAACATCCATCTAGAGTCAAATTATATTTTAGCGGCTTACTTTTAGAGGTTTTTGGTCCAATAATTAGAACCTCTGTTTTGTCAGAATTGAGTAGAAGGAAATTTCTGGCCATCCAATCTTTATTTAATTGATACACTCTGCTAATTTTGAGAATTGTGAAATCTCATCAAGTTTTGAAGAAATATAAAGTTGTGTATCGTCAGCATAGCAGTGGAAACATATTCCACGATTCCTGATAATATCTCCCAGGGAAGCATATACATGGAGAAAAGCAGAAGCCCTAAAACTGATCCCTGTGGCACTCCATATTTAACTTTTGTTTGGTTTGGCGATTCCTCATTTACATAGACAAAGTGGTAGTGGTCTGCTAAATATGACCTAAACCATGCTAATGCAACTCCACAAATTCAACATAATTCTCCAGCCTATTCAAAGAGAATGTAAGTGATCTATGAGTGTTGAATGCAGCACTTAGATCTAAAACTACTAGAAGAGAAATGCAGCCGCGATCAGATGATAGATAGAAAGATAGATAGATAGATAGATAGATAGATAGATAGATAGATAGATAGATAGATAGATAGATAGAAAAGACAGATATATAGATAGACAGACATATAGACAGACAGACAGAGATAGATAGAAAAGACAGATAGACAGACAGACAGATAGATAGATAAGACAGACAGACACAAAGACAGACTGACAGACAGATAGATAAGACAGATAGATAGAAAGAAAAGACAGACATATAGATAGACATATAGATAAACAGAAAGATAGACAGATAGATAGATAGATAGATAGATAGATAGATAGATAGATAGATAGATAGATAGATAGATAGATAGACAGATAGATAGATAGATAGATAGATAGATAGATAGATAGATAGATAGATAGGATAAATACATACATACATACATACATACATACATACATAGACAGACAGATAGACAGACAGACAGATAGATAGACAAAGAGACAGACAGTGAATAGATAGATAGACAGAGAGTGGAGAGAGACAAAAAGTGGTGTAACATGTGCTCCCTTAGGTTCATTAAAGACCAGAAGTGCTGCTGCATTCTGGATCATTTGGAGAGGTCTAATAGCACATGCAGGAAGGCCTGCAATGAGGCGTTACAGTAGTCCAGTCTAGTTATGACAAAGGCGACTGAGCGAGCAGTTGTGTGGCATGTACAGAGAGGAAGGATCTTATCTTCCTGATATTGTCGAGTGTAAATCTACATGATCTTGCAGTCTTTGAAATGTGGTCAGTGAAATTTAGCTCATCATCAATGGTTACCCCTAGATTTCTGACCGTTTTGGAAGGTGAAACTGTAGTTGGACCCAGCTGCGGTGATGTTGTGTTCAACAGCAGGGTTGGCTGGAAAGACAAGGAGTTAGGTCTTGGCTGAGTTGAGTTGAATGTGGTGTTCCTTCATCCAGGCTGAGATGTCTGCCAGACAGGCAGCGATTCGAGCAGTCACTGTGGTGTGGATTGGGCTGGAAAGACAAGTAGAGTTAGCGTGTCATCAGCATAGCTGATAGATAGATAGATAGATAGATAGATAGATAGATAGATAGATAGATAGATAGATAGATAGATAGATAGATAGATAGATAGATAGATAGATAGATAGATAGATAGACAGACAAAGAGACAGACAGACAGACAGACAGACAGACAGATAGATAGATAGACAGACAAAGAGACAGACAGACAGACAGACAGATAGATAGATAGATAGACAGACAAAGAGACAGACAGACAGACAGACAGACAGACAGATAGATAGATAGATAGATAGATAGATAGATAGATAGATAGATAGATAGACAGACAAAGAGACAGACAGACAGACAGACAGACAGACAGACAGATAGATAGATAGACAGACAAAGAGACAGACAGACAGACAGACAGACAGACAGACAGACAGATAGATAGACAGACAAAGAGACAGACAGACAGACAGACAGACAGACAGATAGATAGATAGATAGACAGACAAAGAGACAGACAGACAGATATATAGATAGATAGATAGATAGATAGATAAGACAGACAGACAGATATTTAGGTAGATAGAAAGATAGATTTACGACTTGCAGATACAAATATATACACACATATACACATAGTGAATTTATTTTGATTAGTTATTTTTATATTTGTTAAACTAAATGTAATTATAGATTAAGGTGTAGTTCTTTTTTACACAGCCTCTGCTTTGGCAATACTGTATCGTTTATATTCATGCCAATAAAGACCCTTTGAATTGTATTGAATTGAATAGTGGACATATTGAAAACTGCACTGTGCAAAACTGCTAAAAAGTGGATATTTTAACAGAGAATCACAGACAGTTTCAATGCTGAACCTTTAGGGGGCGTCCACGTGTTTTTAAACATGCAGATTTTATAAATAAATATATGGCCAGTTAAATGGACAGCCTTTGCGGTCTCTCATCCGTGTCTAGAAAAGCACTTCATAAATTAAATGAATTATTACTATTATTAATGTTATTATTAGTAGTATTATAGTTTTCTTGTTATTATCCTTATAAGTCCATCAATACAATTTTCTCGTGTTATTGTATAATTCCACCTGAATTATTCACTTTAATACTGTGCTTGCAAAATTTAGAATGACATTAAAAATCATTTCTGCAACAGTACATCTCAGATGTAAAAAACTCTTTATCATTTGTGAGCACTTTTCCATAGACTCACATTGTATACCAGTGGAAACAATAAAGGGCCAAGAGTGCGTTTTAGGCAGCTGTGTTGGCTCTGAGCGGCGATCGTTCCCAAACTTTGCACACACAATCGGGGTCTTTCCACGAGAAACATATTACACTTTTGTGTGCCCAGGCCCAGGGAACACATTTTATTACAGTAATAATATGCTTAATATAGTCTGATTCTATTAAGCCTCTGTTAAATGATTACATTTAAGGCACTTGGCGTTGGCTCTGAGCGGCGATCGTTCCCAAACTTTGCACACACAATCGGGGTCTTCCACGAGAAACATATTACACTTTTGTGTGCCCAGCCCCATGGGAACCCGTTTTATTACAGTCAAAATATGCTTAATATAGTCGAGCCTATATAAAGCCTCTGTATGAAAGAATGCGTTTTAGGCGGCGTGTTGGCTCTGAGCGGCGATCGTTCCCAAACTTTACTGCGCTATCGGGGTCTTTCCACGAGAAACATATTACACTTTTGTGTGTCCGCCCCAGGGAACCCCTATTATTACCGTATAAATATGCTTAATATGGTGGGGCCAATATAAAGCCTCTGTGAAAGAACGCGTTTTAGGCGCGCGTGTTGGCTCTGAGCGGCGTCGTTCCCAAACTTTACTGCGCTATCGGGGTCTTTCCACGAGAAACATATTACACTTTTGTGTGTCCGCCCCAGTGGAACCGTTTTATTACATTTATGCTTAATATAGGCGGCATGCTTAATATGGAGTGGTGGTGGTGGTGTAGTGGACTAAAGCACATCACTGGTAATCAGAAGGTTGCTGGTTCGATCCCCACAGCCACTACCATTGTGTCCTTGAGCAAGACACTTAATCCAAGTTGCTCGGGGGTGTCCCTGTAATAAGTGCACTGTAAATTAAGCTTTGGATAAAAGCGTCTGCCAAATGCATAAATGTAAATGTCAATTTCTGCTTGGCACCGCTGAGGTCACAAAGAGCTGCAGCTAGCATGTCAGGAGTCACTTTACCTGATCGAGCTCACTCACAGACTGTGTCTGACCGCATAGCTACCTGTGGGTGCATCACAAAATGGGTGGTTTTCATCCCTATATCCCATAACCTAACCTAACTTCTTAACATAACCAACTTCTAAGCTAATAAAAGTCAAATGTATCATCAAGGCACCATGCTTACACAAATTAAGATTGCATCACTTTATTCATCTTTAACTGTAAGCTTAACCAACTTCAGACATGACACATTTCCAAACTAAATGCAAGTCACACTGATCAAAAGACACAACATTTACACAATATAGAGCAAGTTAGACCGTAGGAGAAGTCTGTATTTGAGTCTAAATCAAAACTCTTAAGACCGATCGAGGACAAAGCCAATCAGACAGCTAGAGGATCACATATAGAACAGCATTATACAGCGTTTAAAAAAAAAATGGGACCAAGCGGAACCAAAGTTAAAGAAGATGGGCGTGTTTGCCATGCGGTGGTTTCTATCCTCTGTCCTGCTCTGGCCTGACCGAGGGCTGCCACGGGCCCCGAAAGCACTCCACTCAAACCCTCGCCCGATCGACTCCAAAGCGCCCCCAAGCAGCTCCTAGCCACGGTCCCAGGGCGCCACCGGGGCGCCAGCGGAACCAACCACGCTGTCAAATTCGCTACAGCACGCACCATATATAATGCGGGCCATAGCGAAGCCCGTATCTCATGGCGTACCTCCCAGAGTCCGCGGGGCCAATGCTGGTCTTCTCGGCAACCCCCAGGCCCACACGCCAGCACCTTCAGAACAGCAGCCACCCACAGACAAACATTTTTCTATAGACTGACATTGTATGGACTGCTGCCCAGCGGGGGCCAACTATTACCGCGTGCTGGTGGTTGGGAGCAGAGGATTCAAGCCTTTAAGTTGCATTTTTAAACTTTGAAGGGTAGATTACAAATGTAAATCTTTGTCGCGCTCCTAGGCGTTTACAATTCGAGAAGCCAGCTGGTGGATTGTTCCCTTCAATCGATTCCTTGAGTTTTCTTCAGTTGGTCTTAAAAAGGCTTTGAAGTGTGAAAACCGTGCATAAAACCACAAAGTTACAATTTTAACTCACTGGAGCCTCAGCCATTTCACGTGTAAGCTATTTATTGTTATTATATTGTTTTTAAAGCTCCTCTTGTCACAATAAAATTCATCATCCCTTCACTTGTGAACTCATTTCTAAAATGCTAGCGGTTATCCGGCTTCATCAAGTTGGCAGAGGTGTGGACTCGAGTCGTGACTTGGACTTGACTTGGACTTGACTTCGGACTTCGAGTCACTAATTTGATGACTTGCGACTTCGACTTCGATAGAATTAAAAAGACTTGCGACTCGACTTAGACTTTGACAGCAATGATTGCAACTTGACTTGGACTTCAGCCGTCTGACTTGGAAATACTTATACTTTTTAAAACCAAAGATAAGAGTTGTATAATTAAAAAATGTGCAGTAAATCAGCGATTAATTTCCCAAATAGGCGATTCATTTGATTTTCAAATCTGCATTTCAGCGCTCCATATTCAACCAATCAGCTTCCGCGAAGCTGGACCAAGTTGAAGACGCGCATCATTTAAGGACTAGGACACAGCAAAAATTATACCAAGGTGATATAATTGGGATATATTGAATACAGCGTTAAAAGGCAACAAAAGGATTGCGACATGTAGAACCTGTGGTTACAAAATTACAGAACACCTGGATCGACTAGCGTCCAATTTTGTGAGGAATCTGAAAATCCACAGACAGAGGTAAGTTGATTTACAGGCTAACAAAGTCTGCATATTGAACGCAAACTTTTACTGCGGTCAGGTAGCATTAGCGTTTATAGCAATTGGTGTAATGGACAAAATCTTCCGGTGTTTTATTACCCTGTTGTATGACCTCGATAAAGAGGCAGCCATTTATTGTGACCACACTGCGTTGGTGCTTTTTGAGCATAACTGGTTAAAATAGTGCATGTAAACACACTCATTCTTTGCTGGGGCGTGCTGGTCCTCTGTCCGCAGCGTTTAGCTATATTTATTTAATTATATTGGTGCAGTGGTTCTAAAAATCACAAATCCGATCATTTACTCGGTTTGTGACACTTTACAGTATAGAACTTCGTATATGCAACTTAAATGTCTGCCCTTAGCCACTGCCTGGTAATATTTCAGATTTCACTCACCAGTTCAACACGTTCAGCGTCCTTTCACAAGCGTGTTTATAGTAAAAGTTTGGTTTGCCTTAATGTGTGTCCAAAGATAAGATCCATGTATCATCTTTATTACCCTCTTTGGTCTTCTGGTGAGATGTCGATAAAAAAAAAAAGAAAGATAAAATTAGATTTTAAATTAGAAACTTCTAGATAAAATTAGTATACATTTACTATAGTAATTAATACTCTGACACTAATTTGGGCAAAAGCGCACTAATGACTTCTTTAAGACTTGAAGCTAAAAGTTGGCGATTTGTAAATTGACTTGGACTTGACTTGGGACTTGCCTGCCTTGACTTGGGACTTGCCTGCCTTGACTTGGGACTTCACTCGGGACTTTAATGCAATGACTTGAGACTTACTTGTGACTTGGAAAACAATGACTTGGTCCCACCTCTGCAAGTTGGACACGTGGAGAGTTGCAATGTCAAGTCACTTTTCTGGTTGACTGTAACTTCTATATTATGTCTTTGGCGGGCATAAAAACAAAAAATCATTGAAAAGTCAAAAAATGCTTTCATTGTTCAACCTTATATTATTTTTATTATTTATTATTATTTTTTTGGCTATTCATGTTCTGCAATTTTGGACACAATTTAATGTAAGACCTTGGCATGATTATTAATAAAAAAATAAATTAAATAAAAAAAAAAAAAAAAGTTATCTTTAAGAAATCTGAATTGATGTGTTGTTATTATGTCGATGACTCAGCGAGTGAACCATGAATGGGCTTTATTGGATTTATGAATTTCATTTCAAAGGGCAAAAGCGCCCTAACAAGTGTGTCATCTCATTATACGTGGCAAGATTAGATGCGTTTTTATTCTTAAAAGTTTTTCAAGTCCTTGAGTTTATTTTCTGATGCATTTGTTTTTGGAACAATTTCTTTAATAGGCTATATTTACTGGACTCAAGTCTGCTCTGCTACATAACACAATAATCTCCTCCTCACAAGCATGCCCGATAAGTTTCATGAAATGATAATAATAATAAAGGATTGAGTTTATCCACCCAACAATTCCTACAAAAAACATTTCAGCGTTCTTGTGAAAAATCGTTCATTACCCGTCTCCATTACAGTAGGTATTCATGCAAATCTTAAAAGCGTGCATGTGACATTTTTAAACCACTCACAACCTCGTGCAAAGACTCTTCTACCTTTTCAGCTACATTTCCATTGCTCTCTTCTTCTGTTCATCTCTCCTCGTCACATGAATGCAGGCGAATTCTGAAGTCGATGACACCAAGCAGCAAAATCGGACCCGACCGATCCTAAAGATTTATCTGTGAAACAATCCAGCCAATCAGATTCGATATGCAAATGAGGGTGGACATAATGAGGGTGGAAGTCGTTTTTACCTACTATACCTAACCTAACCTAACCCCTAACCTAACCCTAGCCTAACCCTAACCCCTAACCTAGCCTAACCCCCTAGCCCCTAACCTAACCAACCTAGCCCTAACCTAACCTAACCTAGCCTAACCTAACCTAACCCTAACCTAACCTGGCACAAACAGGCCTAGGTGGGGGATTCCCCACCTTTTTGTAATTTAGGCAAGGTCAGTCCCGGTCCACCAGGACACATCGCGCCTGGCCAGTGCTCTCTGGCGTGAGTCCCTAAGTAGCTATAGCAGTCTGGGGGGACTGTTATGGGAGGCCGTTGTCCCTAACACAACCCTAACCTGCCAGTTGCCAGTCGGACCCTAGGGGACCGACATCTAGTCCTAGAGCCTATATCAGGGGTAGTATTCTTTATTAAATCAAGCCCGAGGGGTTGGGTGGGTGAGGAGAGAGGCCAAATTTGGGCCTCTGGAGGGTGGCCGGCGCATTTCGCAGCCCCCTCCTCGCTCTCTCATCTCGCCTAGTTTTAGTAGAAATGGCTATTAAAATATGTAAAACAAGTAGATTAAGTATGGATGAGAAAAGAAGCAATACTGTCGTATTTTCTCTCTGAAAAAGGATGTAGTACAAATAAGGGCATGAACAGAATTTCTCTTTAGAACAAGGAAGGGCGATAGAAGAAATCTAAAAGTTTTAACCTAATAATCTATAGCAGTCTGGGAGACTATTAGGGGGCCATTGTCCCTAACAACCCTAATCCTAATGTAGGAAGAATCTAAAGAGTGAACCTAATAGCCAAAAGTCTCAAGGCCATGTGGGGGGTACAAATAGGCACGAGACAGGAATTTCTCTCTTTAGAACAAGGAAGGGCGATTAGAAGAAATCTAAAAGTTTTAACCTAATAAACTATAGCAGTCTGGGGAGACTGTTATGGGGGCCATTGTCCCTAACAACCCAACCCTAACCCTAATGTAGGAAGAATCTAAAGAGTTAACCTAATAGCCAAAAGTCTCAAGGCCATCTGGGGGTACAAACAGGCCTAGGTAGGGGATTCCCCCTTTTTTGTAATTTAGGCAAAGGTCGATCGGTCCACCAG
Organism: Xyrauchen texanus; assembly: GCF_025860055.1. Lineage (NCBI taxonomy): Eukaryota > Metazoa > Chordata > Actinopteri > Cypriniformes > Catostomidae > Xyrauchen > Xyrauchen texanus. Next base: position 14,568 of record NW_026266468.1, read on the forward strand.
AAACATCACGCCAGCCAGTGCTTTTCTGAGAGTCCCCTAAGTAAACTGTAGCAGTCTGGGGGGACTGTTATGGGGAGCCATTGTCCCTAACAACCCAACCCTAACCCTAATGTAGGAAGAATCTAAAGTGTTAACCCAATAGCCGAAAGTCTCAAGGCCATCTGGGGGATACAAATAGGCACAGACAGGAATTTCTTTAGAATAGGGATGGACGGTAGAAGAAATCTAAAAGTTTTAACCTAATAGCCAAAAGTCAGCCAGGCCATCTGGGGGGTACAAATAGGCATAGGACTGGAACTTGTTTGAAACAAAAAGCAGAATAAAGGATGTTCTTGAATTAAGATTTTCTTAAAAAACCCTAGTGGCCGAAAATCTCAAGGCCAGGTGGGGGTAAAAATGGGTCTAGGGAGGGGGAGGGGTTTCCTTTTAAATTAGCTTCGGTAGATATGGACTAAGGGTTTGACTAATGTTTCTTTTATGCCCAGGGAGGAGGGAGTAGTTTGTTCTTTTGGGGGATTTCAATATTAGATGATGGGATGGGATAATTTGCAGCTGTCCCACCTAATTCCTATCAGAGGGTCTGGTGGTGGATTGGGTGGGAAGCGTGGAGGCCAAGTCTGGCACCGGGGGGTTTCAAGCGCAGTCTCGTAGTACCCCTTAGCTCATCCCTTCCCATTTCACTGCCTTTTGGTCTTGACTGGTAAAGGAATTCCTAAGTGTTTTAAGTAAATGTAAGGTTAACTATATGAATAGGGAAAAGTCCCAAAAGCAAATGGGGATCACCTTATGGTGTAACTCACTTGTGAGCGGACACATTATAAGACACACCTAACCCTAACCACTTAACCCTGAAAAATAGCCCTGCACTAACCCTAACCACTTAATCCTGCCCCCATACCTAAACCTAACCATTTAGCCCTGCCCTCCTACCTAACCCTGCCCCTAACCCTAAAAACTTAACCCTGCCCCCATACCTAACCCCAACCCTAACCCTAACCATAACCCTGCCCCATATCTAATCCTAGTAGCGGAATCCTACCCTTCTACCTAACTCTAGCCACTATCACCTAACCCTGCCCCCATACCTAAACCCAACCATTTAGCTCTGCCCTTCTACCTAATCCTGCCCCTAACCCTAACCACTTAACTCTGCCCTCATACCTAAACTCCTACCTAACCCTGTCCCCATACCTAACCCCTGTCCCCATACCTAACCCTAGCCACTTAACCCTGCCCCCATACCTAAACCTAACCATTTAGCCCTGCCCTCCTACCTAACCCTGCCCCATACCTAACCCTAACCATTTCAGCCCGCCCTCTTCCTAAACCACACCTAAACCCAACCATTTAGCTCTGCCCTTCTACCTAATCCTGCCCTAACCTAACCACTTAACTCTGTCCCTCATACCTAACTCTCTAGCCTGTCACCTAACCCTAGCCACCCTCATACCTAAACCTAACCATTTAGCCCTGCCCTCCTACCTAACCCTGGGGGCAGGTAATAGGAGTCAGACCAAAAAGAAGGGGACATAATAATTTTTCTCCTTCTTTATAGTCCTTGAGTAGGGATAGGAGATGATGTGGAGGCAGTTGAGTATTGGGAATATTCTCCACATTGGCCGGTTAGAAGTTTTTTTGGAAACTAGGATGGAGGATTGTGGGTAGCAGGTAGTCACCACAGTGGTATGACTTAGGTTCTCATAATGGATGGTTGGATGAACCGTTGGTTTAGTTAGAAGTTTCTGCAGCCTCGGTTGTCTTGGTAAAGATGATGTCTGTTTGGCTTGTGTAAACTTTTAGGGGTTATCTCTGGTAGAAGCTTGATGCTTTGGCATCCGCCAGTCATAGCCTTCGAGATGAGATCCTTCTCAGTCTCTTCTCGGGCAGCCTGTGGATACCTTGCGGTGTTAACGATCAGGTTGGCTGGGTTGAGAATTACGTGAGTAAACTGCCCCTTGTGTCCACTAGGACAAAGCACTTATGGGGGCAGCTTTTTTACTGGTGAATAGCACCACCATTGCAACAGTACACTTTTGCACAACACGACATTACACCAACCTACTTTGTTTTTCTGGTTTCGGTGTGTAGAGGGTGGGAGGGAGATATTTTTTAGGAGGAATTTCAATGGTATATGGAGGAATGTGTTTGGGAGCGTATATTCAGCATAGGTTGGTACTCGGGGTCTCCCAGAAAAGTCTGTCTTGATAAATGGATGTTGTAAGAAGGGAGGTGGGGGTGGTTGTATGTAGAAATAACTTTAGACAAGGGGATAAGCCAGACCCAAAAAAAAACACATTGTGGTTCTGGAAGAGAGGGGTAGTGATTGGACATTGTGACACACGCCTGGGACTGATCCCCTATGGCGGGCCTCCCCAGAAGGAGGGTGTATAGTAAGAAGAGGCTGAAACACCTGAAGATTCTGGGGCTTGCTACTGATGAGGTGTCATTAATATTCCCCTTTAAAAAAATACTTTCTGGGGGTAGCCTGAATGGGTTTTGGGATGATTTTTTTCCCTTGAAAAAGCCTGTTTTTTTATCGCTAGGGCCATCTGGGGGTACAAATAGGCACAGACAGGAATTTCTCTTTAGAACAAGGAAGGACGATAGAGGAAATCTAAAAGTTTTAACCTAATAAACTATAACAGTCTGAGGGAGATTGTTATGGGGGGCCGTTGTCCCTAACAACCTAACCCTAACCCTAACCCATCTGGGGGTACAAATAGGCACAGATAGGAATTTCTCTTTAGAACAAGGAAGGGCGATAGAGAGAAATCTAAAAGTTTTAACCTAATAAACTATAACAGTCTGAGGAGACTGTTATGGGAGCCATTGTCCCTAACAACCCAACCCTAATGTAGGAAAAATCTAAAGAGTTAACCTAATAGCCAAAAGTCTCCAGGCCATGTGGGGGTACAAATAGGCGCAGACAGGAATTTCTCTTTAGAACAAGGAAGGACGATAGAAGAAATCTAAAGTTTTAACCTAATAAACTATAGCAGTCTGAGGAGACTGTTATGGGGAGCCATTGTCCCTAACAACCCAACCCTAATGTAGGAAAAATCTAAAGAGTTAACCTAATAGCCAAAAGTCTCCAGGCCATGTGGGGGTACAAATAGGCTGAGACAGGAATTTCTCTTTAGAACAAGGAAGGACGATAGAAGAAATCTAAAGTTTTAACCTAATAAACTATAGCAGTCTGAGGAGACTGTTATGGGGAGCCATTGTCCCTAACAACCCAACCCTAATGTAGGAAAAATCTAAAGAGTGAACCTAATAGCCAAAAGTCTCAAGGCCATGTGGGGGGTACAAATAAGGCAGACAGGAATTTCTCTTTAGAACAAGGAAGGACGATAGAAGGAATCTAAAAAGTTTTACAAATAGGCATAGGACTGGAACTTGTTTGGAACAAAAAGCAAAATAACGGAGATTCTTGAATCAAGATTTTCCTAAAACCCTAGTGGCCGAAAGTCTCAAGGCCATGTGGGGGCACAAACAGGCCTAGGTAGGGGATTCCCCTTTTTTGTAATTTAGGCAAAGGTCGATCGGTCCACCAGAAACATCGCTGACCAGTGCTTTTCTGCGAGTCCCCTAAGTAAACTATAGCAGTCTGGGGGGACTGTTATGGGGGGCCGTTGTCCCTAACAACCTAACCTGCCAGTTGCCATCGGACCTAGGGGACCGACATCTAGTCACAGAGCCTATATCAGGGGTAGTATTCTTTATTAAATCAAGCCCGGGGGTTGGGTGGGTGAGGAGAGGAGGCCAAACTCTGGGCCTCAGGAGGGTGGCCGACAGATTTTAGCAGCCCCCTCCTAACGCCTCTCATCTCGCCTAGTTTTAGTAGAAATGGCTATTAAAATATGTAAAACAAGTAGATTAAGTATGGATGAAAAGAAGCAATACTGTCAGTATTTTCTCTCTGAAAAGGATGTAGTACAAATAGGCGCAGACAGGAATTTCTCTTTAGAACAAGGAAGGACGATAGAAGAAATCTAAAAGTTTTAACCTAATAATCTATAGCAGTCTGGGGAGACTATTAGGGGGCCATTGTCCCTAACAACCCTAATCCTAATGTAGGAAGAATCTAAAGAGTGAACCTAATAGCCAAAAAGTCTCAAGGCCATGTGGGGGGTACAAATAGGAGCAGACAGGAATTTCTCTTTAGAACAAGGAAGGGCGATAGAAGAAATCTAAAAGTTTTAACCTAATAAACTATAGCAGTCTGGGGAGACTGTTATGGGGAGGCCATTGTCCCTAACAAACCAACCTAACCCTAATGTAGGAAGAATCTAAAGAGTTAACCTAATAGCCAAAAGTCTCAAGGCCATCTGGGGGTACAAACAGGCCTGAGGTAGGGATTTCCTTTTTAGTAATTTAGGCAAAGGTCGATCGGTCCACCAGAAACATGCCAGCCAGTGCTTTTCTAGAGTCCCCTAAGTAAACTGTAGCAGTCTGAGGGGACTGTTATGGGGAGCCATTGTCCCTAACAACCCAACCCTAACCCTAATGTAGGAAGAATCTAAAGTGTTAACCTAATAGCCAGAAAGTCTCAAGGCCATCTGGGGGATACAAATAGGCACAGACAGGAATTTCTTTAGAATAGGGATGGACGGTAGAAGAAATCTAAAAGTTTTAACCTAATAATCTATAGCAGTCTGGGGAGACTGTTGGGGAGCCATTGTCAAAACCCTAACCCTAATGTAGGAAGAATCTAAGAGAGTGAACCTCAGGCATGCAGACAGGAATTTCTCTTTAGAACAAGGAAGGACGATAGAAGGAATCTAAAAAGTTTTACAAATAGGCATAGGACTGGAACTTGTTTGGAACAAAAAGCAAAATAAAGGAGATTCTTGAATCAAGATTTTCCTAAAACCCTAGTGGCCGAAAGTCTCAAGGCCATGTGGGGGGCACAAACAGGCCTAGGTAGGGGATTCCCCCTTTTTTGTAATTTAGGCAAGTCCCCTAAGTAAACTCTAAGTAGTCCCCTAAGTAAACTATAGCAGTCTGGGGGGACTGTTATGGGGGGCCGTTGTCCCTAACAACCTAACCCTAACCCTAACCCTAACCCATCTGGGGGTACAAACTAGGCACCAGATAGGGAATTTCTCTATTAGAACAAGGGAAGGGACGATAGAGAGAAATCTAAAGTTTTAACCCTAATAAACTATAGCCAGTCTCAGAGACTGTTATGGAGGCTCATTGTCCCTAACAACCCAACTCCTAATGTAGGTAAAAATCTAAAGGAGTTAACCTAATAGCCAAAAAGTCATCCAGGCTATGTGGGGGGGTACAAATAGAGCATGAGACAGGAATTTCTCTTTAGAACAAGGAAGGACGATAGAAGAAATCTAAAGTTTTAACCTAATAATCTATAGCAGTCTGGGGAGACTGTTATGGGGGCCATTGTCCCTAACAACCCTAACCCTAATGTAGGAAAGAATCTAAAGAGTTAACCTAATAGCCAAAAGTCTCAAGGCCATGTGGGGGTACAAATAGGCGTAGACAGGAATTTCTCTTTAGAACAAGGAAGGGCGATAGAAGAAATCTAAAAATGTTAACCTAATAATCTATAGCAGTCTGGGGAGACTGTTGGGGGGCCATTGTCCCTAACAAACCCTAACCCTAATGTAGGAAGAATCTAAAGAGTTAACCTAATAGCCAAAAGTCTCAAGGCCATCTGGGGGGTACAAACAGGCCTCAGGTAGGGATTCCCCCTTTTGTAATTTAGGCAAAGGTCGATCGGTCCACCAGAAACATACGCCAGCCAGTGCTTTCTCATGAGTCCCCTAAGTAAACTGTAGCAGTCTGGGGGGACTGTTATGGGGGCCATTGTCCCTAACAACCCAACCCTAACCCTAATGTAGGGAAGAATCTAAAGTGTTAACCCAATAGCCGAAAGTCTCAAGGCCATCTGGGGGATACAAATAGGCACAGACAGGAATTTCTTTAGAATAGGATGGACGGTAGAAGAAATCTAAAAAGTTTTAACCTAATAGCCAAAAGTTGCCAGGCCATCTGGGGGGTACAAATAGGCATAGGACTGGAACTTGTTTGAAACAAAAAGCAGAATAAAGGATGTTCTTGAATTAAGATTTTCTTAAAAACCCTAGTGGCCGAAAATCTCAAGGCCAGGTGGGGGTAAAAATGGGTCTAGGGAGGGGGAGGGGTTTCCTTTTTAAATTAGCTTCGGTAGATATGGACTAAGGGTTTGACTAATGTTTCTTTTATGCCCAGGGAGGAGGGAGTAGTTTGTTCTTTTTGGGGGATTTCAATATTAGATGATGGGATGGGATAATTTGCAGCTGTCCCACCTAATTCCTATCAGAGGGGTCTGGTGGTGGATTGGGTGGGAGAGCGTGGAGGCCAAGTCTGGCACCGGGGGTTTCCAGCGCAGTCTCACGAGTACCCCTAGCTCATCCCTTCCCATTTCACTGCCTTTTTGGTCTTGACTGGTAAAGGAATTCCTAAGTGTTTTAAGTAAATGTAAGGTTAACTATATGAATAGGGAAAAGTCCCAAAAGCAAATGGGGATCACCTTATGGTGTAACTCACTTGTGAACGGACACATTATAAGACACACCTAACCCTAACCACTTAACCCTGAAAAATAGCCCTGCACTAACCCTAACCACTTAATCCTGCCCCCATACCTAAACCTAACCATTTAGCCCTGCCCTCCTACCTAACCCTGCCCCTAACCCTAAAAACTTAACCCTGCCCCCATACCTAACCCCAAACCCTAACCACTTAACCCTGCCCCATATCTAATCCTAGTAACGGAATCCTACCCTTCTACCTAACTCTAGCCACTATCACCTAACCCTGCCCCCATACCTAAACCCAACCATTTAGCTCTGCCCTTCTACCTAATCCTGCCCCTAACCCTAACCACTTAACTCTGCCCTCATACCTAAACTCCTACCTAACCCTGTCCCATACCTAACCCTGTCCCCATACCTAACCCTAGCCACTTAACCCTGCCCCCATACCTAAACCTAACCATTTAGCCCTGCCCTCCTACCTAACCCTGCCCCCATACCTAACCCTAACCATTTCAGCCCGCCCTCTTTCCTAAGCCCACACCTAAACCCAACCATTTAGCTCTGCCCTTCTACCTAATCCTGCCCCTAACCACTTAACTCTGTCCCATCATACCTAACCCTAGCCACTTAACCCTGCCCCCATACCTAAACCTAACCATTTAGCCCTGCCCTCCTACCTAACCCTGGGGGCAGGTAATAGGGATCAGACCAAAAAAGAAGGGACATAATAATTTTTCTCCTTCTTTATAGTCCTTGAGTAGGGATAGGGAGATGATGTGGAGGCAGTTGAGTATTGGGAATATTCTCCACATTGACGGTTAGAAGTTTTTTTTTGGAAACTAGGATGGAGGATTGTGGGTAGCAGGTAGTCACCACGGTGGTATGACTTAGGTTCTCATAATGGATGGTTGGATGAACCGTTGGTTTAGTTAGAAGTTTCTGCAGCCTCCGGTTGTCTTGGTAAAGATGATGTCTGTTTGGCTTGTGTAAACTTTTAGGGGTTATCTCTGGTAGAAGCTTGATGCTTTGGCATCCGCCAGTCATAGCCTTCGAGATGAGATCCTTCTCAGTCTTTTCTCGGGCAGCCTGTGGATACCTTGCGGTGTTAACGATCAGGTTGGCTGGGTTGAGAATTACGTGAGTAAACTGCCCCTTGTGTCCACTAGGACAAAGCACTTATGGGGGCAGCTTTTTTTACTGGTGAATAGCACCACCATTGCAACAGTACACTTTTGCACAACACGGCATTACACCAACCTACTTTGTTTTTTCTGGTTTCGGTGTGTAGAGGGTGGGAGGGAGATATTTTTTAGGAGGAATTTCAATGGTATATGGAGGAATGTGTTTGGGGAGCGTATATTCAGCATAGGTTGGTACTCCGGGGTCTCCCAGAAAAGTCTGTCTTGATAAATGGATGTTGTAAGAAGGGAGGTGGGGGTGGTTGTATGTAGAAATAACTTTAGACAAGGGGATAAGCCAGACCCAAAAAAAAACACATTCGTGGTTCTGGAAGAGAGGGGTAGTAATTGGACATTGTGACACACGCCTGGGACTGATCCCCTATGGCGGGCCTCCCCAGAGGAGGGTGTATAGTAAGAAGAGGCTGAAACACCTGAAGATTCTGGGGCTTGCTACTGATGAGGTGTCATTAATATTCCCCTTTAAAAAATACTTTCTGGGGGTAGCCTGAATGGGTTTTGGGATGATTTTTTTCCCTTGAAAAGCCTGTTTTTATCGCTAGGGCCATCTGGGGGTACAAATAGGCACAGACAGGAATTTCTCTTTAGAACAAGGAAGGACGATAGAGGAAATCTAAAAGTTTTAACCTAATAAACTATAACAGTCTGAGGAGATTGTTATGGGGGGCCGTTGTCCCTAACAACCTAACCCTAACCCTAACCCATCTGGGGTACAAATAGGCACAGATAGAATTTCTCTTTAGAACAAGGAAGGACGATAGAGGAAATCTAAAAGTTTTAACCTAATAAACTATAACAGTCTGAGGAGACTGTTATGGGGAGCCATTGTCCCTAACAACCCAACCCTAATGTAGGAAAAATCTAAAGAGTTAACCTAATAGCCAAAAGTCTCCAGGCCATGTGGGGGGTACAAATAGAGCATGAGACAGGAATTTCTCTTTAGAACAAGGAAGGACGATAGAAGAAATCTAAAGTTTTAACCTAATAAACTATAGCAGTCTGAGGGAGACTGTTATGGGGGCCATTGTCCCTAACAACCCAACCCTAATGTAGGAAAAATCTAAAGAGTTAACCTAATAGCCAAAAGTCTCCAGGCCATGTGGGGGGTACAAATAGGCATAGACAGGAATTTCTCTTTAGAACAAGGAAGGACGATAGAAGAAATCTAAAAGTTTTAACCTAATAATCTATAGCAGTCTGAGGAGACTGTATGGGGAGCCATTGTCCCTAACAACCCAACCCTAATGTAGGAAAAATCTAAAGAGTGAACCCTAATAGCCAAAAGTCTCAAGGCCATGTGGGGGTACAAATAGGCAGCAGACAGGAATTTCTCTTTAGAACAAGGAAGGACGATAGAAGGAATCTAAAAAGTTTTACAAATAGGCATAGGACTGGAACTTGTTTGGAACAAAAAGCAAAATAACGGAGATTCTTGAATCAAGATTTTCCTAAAACCCTAGTGGCCGAAAGTCTCAAGGCCATGTGGGGGGCACAAACAGGCCTAGGTAGGATTCCCCTTTTTGTAATTTAGGCAAAGGTCGATCGGTCCACCAGAAACATGCCTGGCCAGTGCTTTTCTGCGAGTCCCCTAAGTAAACTATAGCAGTCTGGGGGACTGTTATGGGGGGCCGTTGTCCCTAACAACCTAACCTGCCAGTTGCCATCGGACCTAGGGGACCGACATCTAGTCACAGAGCCTATATCAGGGGTAGTATTCTTTTATTAAATCAAGCCCGGGGGTTGGGTGGGTGAGGAGGAGGCCAAATTTGGGCCTCTGGAGGGTGGCCGGCGCATTTTAGCAGCCCCCTCCTGGCTCTCTCATCTCGCCTAGTTTTAGTAGAAATGGCTATTAAAATATGTAAAACAAGTAGATTAAGTATGGATGAAAAGAAGCAATACTGTCAGTATTTTTCTCTCTCTGAAAAAGGATGTAGTACAAATAGAGCATGACAGGAATTTCTCTTTAGAACAAGGAAGGACGATAGAAGAAATCTAAAAGTTTTAACCTAATAATCTATAGCAGTCTGGGGAGACTATTAGGGGGCCATTGTCCCTAACAACCCTAATCCTAATGTAGGAAGAATCTAAAGAGTGAACCTAATAGCCAAAAGTCTCAAGGCCATGTGGGGGTACAAATAGAGCAGACAGGAATTTCTCTCTTTAGAACAAGGAAGGGCGATAGAAGAAATCTAAAAGTTTTAACCTAATAAACTATAGCAGTCTGGGGAGACTGTTATGGGGGAGCCCATTGTCCCTAACAAACCAACCCTAACCCTAATGTAGGAAGAATCTAAAGAGTTAACCTAATAGCCAAAAGTCTCAAGGCCATCTGGGGGTACAAACAGGCCTAGGTAGGGGATTCCCCTTTTTTTGTAATTTAGGCAAAGGTCGATCGGTCCACCAGAAACATACGCCAGCCAGTGCTTTTCTCGCGAGTCCCCTAAGTAAACTGTAGCAGTCTGGGGGACTGTTATGGGGAGCCATTGTCCCTAACAACCCAACCCTAACCCTAATGTAGGAAGAATCTAAAGTGTTAACCCAATAGCCGAAAGTCTCAAGGCCATCTGGGGGGATACAAATAGGCACAGACAGGAATTTCTTTAGAATAGGGATGGGCGGTAGAAGAAATCTAAAAGTTTTAACCTAATAATCTATAGCAGTCTGGGGAGACTGTTGGGGAGCCATTGTAAAACCCTAACCCTAATGTAGGAAGAATCTAAAAGAGTGAACCTCAGGAGCAGACAGGAATTTCTCTTTAGAACAAGGAAGGACGATAGAAGGAATCTAAAAGTTTTACAAATAGGCATAGGACTGGAACTTGTTTGGAACAAAAAGCAAAATAAAGGAGATTCTTGAATCAAGATTTTCCTAAAACCCTAGTGGCCGAAAGTCTCAAGGCCATGTGGGGGGCACAAACAGGCCTAGGTAGGGGATTCCCCTTTTTTTGTAATTTAGGCAAGTCCCCTAAGTAAACTCAAGTAGTCCCCTAAGTAAACTATAGCAGTCTGGGGGGACTGTTATGGGGGGCCGTTGTCCCCAACAACCTAACCTAACCCTAACCTAACCTAACCCTAACCCATCTGGGGGTACAAATAGGCACAGATAGGAATTTCTCTTTAGAACAAGGAAGGACGATAGAGGAAATCTAAAGTTTTAACCTAATAAACTATAGCAGTCTGAGGAGACTGTTATGGGGAGCCATTGTCCCTAACAACCCAACCCTAATGTAGGAAAAATCTAAAGAGTTAACCCTAATAGCCAAAAGTCTCCAGGCCATGTGGGGGTACAAATAGGAGCAGAACAGGAATTTCTCTTTAGAACAAGGAAGGGCGATAGAAGAAATCTAAAGTTTTAACCTAATAAACTATAGCAGTCTGAGGAGACTGTTATGGGGGCCATTGTCCCTAACAACCCAACCCTAATGTAGGAAAAATCTAAAGAGTTAACCTAATAGCCAAAAGTCTCCAGGCCATGTGGGGGTACAAATAGGCGCAGACAGGAATTTCTCTTTAGAACAAGGAAGGACGATAGAAGAAATCTAAAAGTTTTAACCTAATAATCTATAGCAGTCTGGGGAGACTGTTGGGGGCCATTGTCCCTAAAAACCCTAACCCTAATGTAGGAAGAATCTAAAGAGTGAACCTAATAGCCAAAAGTCTCAAGGCCATGTGGGGGGTCCAAACGAGGCCTAGGCAGGGGATTCCCCCTTTTTTTGTAATTTAGGGCAAAGGTCGATCGTGGTCCACCAGAAACATACGCCAGCCAGTGCTTTTCTGCAAGTAGTCCCCTAAGTAA
>NW_026266469.1:0-26087 GCF_025860055.1 Xyrauchen texanus
GAATGCACAACACAACAAACCTTGAGTTCCTAATAAAGTGCTCAGTGAGTGTATAATTACACACACAGCACAATACACACAAAACATTAACTAAGTGTAGGTAATAGGACAGTTCCTTTACCTTTGGTATTTCTTTGTGATGCACAGGCCGACTATTTACAAAGATTAATGTTTTATCAGGAGAAGAGGAGCTCATCGTATTAAAATCTGAGCAGAGTTTAGGAAAAAAAACCACCAATGACAATATAATAAATATACAAAAAATATATTCGTAAAAAGGGTGTCAAAATATTTTTACTGTGCATTTTGTATCAAGAAGCTGATAAGAAATACTCTTGCTCAAAGCAAATTTGTATTAAAATATAGTTTTCACCCAATACAGGGTTAGTTCACCCAAAAAGTTTAATTCTGTCATAATTCATTTACCCAATTTTGTTCCAAACCGTTCAACTTTCTATCGTTTGTGGAAAACAAAAGGAGTCCGAATGTTAGCCTCAGTCACCATTCACTTGCATCACTTTCTATAAAATGAAAGTGAATGTTGACTGAGGTTGTCAGTCCCTAACATCCCCTCTTATGTTCAATGGACAAAACTCATATGGGTTTGGAACAACATGAGGGTGAGTAAATGATGACATAACTTTTAAATTTGGAACTAAACTTTCCCCTTAAGTTATAATTAATTTCTCTCTGCAACGTAACACACTCATTAATTGTCAGAGCACATTAAGGATTCAATGAACTTTTTTCAAGACAAACAAAATGACACACTGTTGCCCTTTAGTCCAATTTTCAGTAACCAATTAAGATTTCACTGTGCTTTCAGAACCCATTTGACATCTCCTAACTATGGAGTGGCCAAGCTGCTAAAATCTGCAATGAAAACAGTTTCTGTTGGCAAAATGCAGCACCGGCAAAGTGGCGGGATGAGAAATGGCTCCAAATTACTCAGTGATCTAGCGCTAGATTGTGATGCTTGAGTACACAATTTGGAATTAACAAGCACAGCAGTTGGCTGGCAAGAGGACATTTAATTGGAGACTCTGACAAACTTTGTAACCAGGAGTATTGTGACTCACAATAACCACTAATGTTCTCTAAACTTTGCCACATTTGTCAATCACGGTGGCATAGGTGACCCAGTCCTTTCCTGTTTCAAGCACTGAATGGGGATTATTATTCCCTGCTCTTCCACTGCAGAAGGATCTCGGCCACAGTGCAAAAACAGTCAATTGCTAAAATCTGAAAGCAGTGTTCCATAACGCTACTGATCTATTTAGAAAAAAACTTTAACTGTTAACAACATTTAGAGAAAACTCAAAGAAGGCACTTGTAATTTAATGATAAAATTATGCCAGAAAATTTATTTGCTAACATAATGATTTTATATCCAATATATATCCTATGGAAATTAGGCATGCCATAAAATATCGATGTATCAATTAGTGATCGGCACATTATTTTATCGATATATTTTTTGTGGCATTGATATATTAACATTAGCCGACATTTAAATTAGAAGCCTAATTTGTGTGCTTTTCAAGGTTAGTGTATTAAACTGTTTTAACAGCACAAACTGAATGATTAGAAATAATTAGGCAATTTCTCTGTATGCAGCTTTCATTCAAGCTGTCAAACCACAAAAGACACTTGTAACTGAGAATACATGAGACTATTTAAAAGATGCATGTACACAATATATCATCCAGTGATGGCTAGACTAAATAATCTATGTCCTTTGATAATGATTTGGGTCGTATTTAATGAGTTATGCTCCGTGGCGCTGCAGATTTTTGAGCAGCCTCCATTGACGGCAAGCCTGCCAATGCAAGATGGCAATATGTGTATGTACCTTCATAGATAATAAATGTTTCGAATTTTAGAACGCGGCACGCCATGCCTTCCACCCTGTGCATCCGGTGTGCGACCCCTTTAATTTACCCTGCCTCTCATGGATTGTTCATCCAGAATTTAAAATTCTCTCATCATTTAGTCACACTCATGGCATCCCAGATATGTATAACTTTCTTCTGCTGAACACAAACAAAGATTTTTAGAGCCTAGAGACTGCAATGACAAGATTCAAAGTGAAATGTTTTTTACATTTTGGTCTGTTCTCATCCAAAACCAACTGGATCACATCTTAAGACATTGATTAAACAACTGGAGTCGTATGGATTACTTTTATGCTGACTTTATCTCCTTTTTGGAGCTTTTGGAGTTCTAGTTTGCCTTCACTTGATTGTATGGACCTACAGAGCAGAGATATTTTTCTAAAAATTCTGTTTTGTGTTCTGCAGAAGAAAGAAAGTCATACACATCTGGGATGGCATGAGACTGAGTTTACGATGAGAATTTAAATTTTGAGGTGAACTATTCCTTTAAATCCATATCTTCAGAAGCTATATGATTAGTGTAAAAATGGAGATATATGGTAAAAAGGACTTATGTATTGATCTGTTAAACTATATGGTGAACAATCCATTTAAGCTTAATAAATAATAACTATTGTGCCCATTCTCATAACTGATTATGTAAGATTTAGTCACAGTCAAATGTTAAATGGCAAAACCTGTCAGGTCTGCATGACACTGCTTGTTACTGAGGTTTATGAAAAATGTGTCACTGCAATCTGAATATGGCTTCACATGTCAAAGACACGAGGGGTGGGGTGAAGGGTTTGCGATGGTCTTGGCATCGTGCTGAACCTGATGATGAGTGTGCAGCTAATGACTGATTACTACAACAGACCCTCCTTCCCAAGGCTATAAATTAACTCCTGGTAAAACTCACTGATTCCTAGAATGCTAGGATGACTTACAACTAATAAATGGCATGGTGAGCAAAGATGCATTCTCATCTGACACATGACTTTACAGAACATTGGCAAGACTCAGCAAAATCCAACCTTGAGTGTCACTGTATACGCAATGTGTTTTGCTATATGTTCAGCATGAGAGGAGTGAGCTGCCAAGATCTGACAGAGACAAATTCTGAAGCTTGCCTACAGAGAATTATTCCTACACAAATGCAAAATGCGAGCAGGAAATCTATACAAACCGCACGTCTCAAGCGTATTTTGTAAGAGGACACTCAACATGAATAAATCACTCTTAAATGAGCCAGCAAATTTAGACAATGCTATCGTTGTGCATTCTCCATCAGCTTCACATACCAAAGTAGGACACCATGTGTGCACCAACAACAGCATCCTCTCCAACAGGGCAGTGATGAGATCAAGCCAATTGCCTGAATTAGAATCACTATGTCATGCATGTACTGTATGACCTATACAGTTCCTCATAACGGGGGAGGTAATTATAGAACAAAAGGCAGATTCCGTGATAGGAGAGCTTTTGGTGAAAGAAGGGGGAGAAGGTCAATAGATTTCTAAAGCAAACAAAATGACCAGATAAAAGGAAGGGGTCTGGTTCACTCATATAAATGTTAAAAGATGAATATGCTTGTGTTGTAAATTAAAGCAGTATTTCTAATGGGTATTCCAGACTTTATTATATATAGTATTATATATACTTTAAGTATATATATTATACTTTATGGGTATTCAGGCACTTTAACTTTATTAAATTATAACTTGATTATTTACACACAGAATGGAAATAATGACAAAGTTATCTTAGATTAGGACATTAGTTAATTTTGATATTTTTTTAACCATCTTTTGAGCTTTTGCTATTATCCTTCTGTAACTTTATCAAACAGGTTGGAAAGTTTCAGAGTGAGACAAACCAACTAATACCACTTAACATCACAGAATTCATCAATTTTATTAGCTTCATTGATGATGTTTAAGCTTAATGCAACTAAAAAAGATATTTACCAAACCGGGAAGGCGAATCTTCACCTTTATACAGTTTTAATATATAGAACTTCATGCACTATAGTTTGAGATTTAATATGTCGCTTTTCGTCTTTAAATCACATTTTAGCTTTTTTTTTAAATGCACAAATTTCTCATTCATATCAATTTATATGATGTAATGTGTAACCCTTTACACAATTTACTGCATACACAATCGGTCTGAATATGGACCAGCGCTATCAGAAGATCAGATTCGCCTACTGAGAATAAGGAGTTCACAACAATAATGACCCACTTAGACACTGTATTAGGTTCAGCTGAATATATATATATATATATATATATATATATATATATATATATTTTATTTTATTTTATTTTATTTTTTACCTTATTTATACAACATTACTGGCATAACATGGAAATAGAATAAAAAGAATTAACAAAATACACAAGTTCGTATAAAAATTTTTAAAATAAAATATATAGAAGAATTTTTTTTAATGCCAATTGTATTACCCTTTGAATCTGATTTCTTCTAGGTATTATTCCCTTATTTGTTTCAGTTTACTTTATAGAGATAAATGTGAACCCACTCCAATGATACTCTTGAGTTTAACTTTTGAATAACAAATTTACACAAACAAATTTTTTTAGAAGGTAAATTCACTTGTTTGGCATTTCTTTCAATTTATGCAATACAAGTTTCAATTTGTGGAAATAAAAAAAATAAAATGACACGAACAACAATACAAATAAAAGAAACACAAATAAAATCTAAATTTCACATATGATTCCTTTTTTATTTTTACATAAACTTAGATCTTAGTTTCAAAATAAGTTCTGTTAATCAGTCTTTTAATTATTTATTCACAACTTTGTGAATATGGCTGAAACCTTAGAACAACTGTATTGTTTTTTTTCACTCACTCTTTCCTCTGATTTTGATCCTCCAAAAGAACCAGAGAAATACAGGTTTATGTGTTGTTGGTTCAATTTCCTACCGTCCAACTCGGCAATGATAATGTCACTCAATTACGGCTTGATTTTAGCTCCTTGTGGCTCACCAGTCTCAACTCCCTCCCTGACACGGGAATTTGGACAATTCTAGAAGTCCAAGAACTTCACTTCGGTGAACGTCACTTCAATGCAACATTGGCTCATCAGCACACAGCATTCATCAGGCAGGAGATGATGAATCAAAAATAAAAAAACAATAAACAAAGAAACAAACAGGAAAAAAAAAAACTGACCTTGAATACAAGGTTACAGAGGCATGTAATGTTTTTTTTGTTTTGTTTTTGTGATATACATACATCTATTACCGCAGTTCACATTGATATCAAAACTGGCTGTTGTATTTTACATATGAACATTGAAGCATGCGTTCATCACCTGTGGCCTCATATCATGCATTCACCATTAATTAAAATTAAATGCAACTCTTTCATTTTACATTTCAGTTATATGAACATTTATACAACAGATTAGTACATGAAATAACAGTTTTAACTCACCAAGACCACTGATGAACTTTAATATTTGATTACACTCTCATTACAAACTCTTTAGTTCTTCATAAAACAACTGTTTAATGCGTTAGTAACACGCTATACGTTAACAAGGCTTTTTCTCAGCAGCCGCGTCAATCTAAGCAACTAAATAAAATCCCTTTTTACACTAAATCTTCCATTTCACATGTTAAATCGTGTCTAAATAAATATGACTTCAATATTAATCAAATATTGCTATTTGACTAATAACATTTCTAATTTCTTCAGAGTGCAATGAAACATGTCTGCTCTTCTGTTCCGCCGAGCAAAAAAGGAGGAAAAACTCAAAATCGTGCTACTTAAGGAAATGAAAATGCGCTAAACACCATTCTCAAATATCATTGGTCAGTTCTCCCAAGTGTAACATATTTTCATTTGCTGTCTTATTGCTCATAAAAAATGATTACCTTCTGCTCATTTACATTTTTCAGTCACATCTTAATACTGTTTGTAACCGGGGTTACACATGAAATTGCATTTATAATAATGATGATACAAGCTGTTATGTCACTGTTTGCAATGTCATACACATTTTGAACACAAAATATTCACAAGGTTGGAACCTAATAATGAAAATAGAATTCCACAAATAACATTTGTGTGCCACTATATCAAATGTACCATGTAAAAAATAAACATTAGGTTTATGGGACAGTTCTTTGCACAGGTTTTCACCAAATCCCTGCAAGAGCCTATTTGTAAAATTCATAAATATTTACAGTGACTTTTTTAAGTTAAAATATTTCATAATGTTTGATTAGCCCTTTAAATATTTATATATTTATACATTTATCACACTCACAAAATATTGTTACATGTTTTTATGCATAATTTGTATGCTTTATATAAAGTATTTACATAGCTATGTATTACAGGTGCTAAAATGGTACTGTCCCTTTAAGAGAATCGGTAGTTCTGTGAGCAAGTGCATACAGCTGAATGAGTGTAGCATACATTAACAAAATAGAAGTTGCACGGTTGTTTTTACCTCATTCGTGCAATGTGTGATTTAGAATTAAAGGTGCTGCAAGCAATTTTCTTGGGAAAGTCCCTTAAATAACTGTCAGGGATATCTCATCGGTCTCTGTGACAGCTGTAGACTTTGTAAACAGCAAACAAAAATGTGTCCGTGGACAGCAAACATCAACAGCCATCATTTTGCTCGTTCTGATAGTGTTGTTTTTGAAGCAGATCATTGAGGCTATGATTCATAATGTTTGTCAGTAGAGAGTGCTCTTGTTCCACTGTTGAATTTAGCAGCCACAGGATCAAACAATGATGCTCTTTTGCTCTGTTTTAGTCTCAAAATGATTTTTGAAAGTGGCCAATTCAACGGCTTAGTCACGTGAAAGCTTCAGAACGCTAAAACCGCTTACAGCACCTTTAATCGCTTAGGAGACCTGGCTGGAGTTACTCAGCACACCCTGTATTCGAACTCGCGACTCCAGGGGGGGTAGTCAGTGTCAATACTCGCTAAGATACCCAGGCCCCTAATAGAGACATTAGTAAATTATCATGTCTTTGGACACACATGATGCGGAACTAGTCAAACCAAACTTTACTTGCATTGTGCCGCTCTCAAATTCAAATCTACATTCTCGAGATTTGCAACACATTTTACTGTTTAACCAGAGGTAGGCAGTAACGTGCTACATTTACTCCATTACATTCACTTGAATTCATTTTGGGGAACAAAATGTACTTTTAGAGTAGGTTTAAAAGTGGGTACTTTTAACTCACTCAAGTAAATTTCGAATTACATTTTTGTACTTTTACTTCATTACAATGAGTGGCATTCCTGCTGTTACATTACTGGGTTTATATTTAAATGGGACTTTTACGACAGTGGAATTTCACACAGCTGTGCATGCTGTCACAGATCGTCACTCAAGCGGAGTCATCACTGCTGCAGCAGCATCATGCTCTTCTAACTAAGAGAAACACTCGCTCTGTACAGTGGAAAAAAGAATAGTTTCGTCATGCAATACCTTCATTAAACACCAAGTCAAGCTTAAAGATTCAAGATTAAAATTGCAGCTCCAGTTTAAGGCAGCGTGTTGTGGTAAGTTTTGGCGCTAATGATAATGCAAAATCAGTTTTTAAGTGTACATTTTTAAATCTGCAGCAATATATCAGTGCACTTTGTCCTGCATCTCGAATATCCCAAACAGTATTTACGCGTTTACCCCATGCCCTCACAGGGATACTGGAAACTATTGCAGCTACTTTAGACGGATTAACTGTATAAATCCATGTAAAAATCCACATTAAGTGTAAATACATTTTGCTCTGCCGATCACGTAATTCACAACTGGAGCAGAAACAGACAGCATTTCACAGGCTGCGTACTCTACATTTAGTTCTGCTGTACAGAACTAATGATCTAAATTCTTTCGACACTGAAAACTGTAACTATAGAAAACTAACAACTATAAGCTGTGAAATAGCGAAGTAGGCATTAATAAAACATGATCTTGCTTAGGTTTATATTTCCCTGTGGGACAATGTTCACGTTTTCAATGTAATAATTACTAGAAAGGTTGCCAAGCCTCTCTTCTTACTGACAAATTCATCCAGATCTGACAAGAGCCCTTAAAGGGATAGTTCACCCAAAAATGCAAATTCTCTCATCATTTACTCACCCTTCCCAGATTTCTTCCTTTCTTCTGCAGAACACAAATTAAGATTTTTAGAAGAATATCTCAGCTCTTTTAGTCCATAAAGTGCAAGTGAATGGGTGCCAAAATTTTAAAGCTAAAAAAAAAGTCAGCATAAAAGTAAACCATAAAACTCCAGTGGTTAAATCCATATCTTCAGAAGCGATGTGATATGAGAATGTGTGGATGAGAAACAGCTCTTTTTATCATTCTTCTTCTTCTTATGTTTTTGGTGATACACATTCTTCTCTGCATATCGCCCCCTGCTGGGCTGGGAGAAGTACTTCTAGCAAACAATTACTTAAATACTGATCTGTTTCTCACCCACACCTATCATATCACTTCTGAAGATATGGATTTAACCACTGGAGTTGTATGAATAACTTTTATGGTGCCTGAATTTGCTTTTGGATCATAAACATTTTGGCACCCATTGACTTGCATTGTACTGACCTACCTGAAATATTTTTCTAAAAACCTTTATGTCTGTACTGCAGAAGAAAAGAAGTTACTTGAGTGGATACTCTTACTCTTACTCAAGTAATTATTTATTTTAGCACTTTTAATTCTACTGGAGTAATAATTTTTTTTAAGTAATTGTACTTTTACTTAAGTACAGTTTTTGGCTACTCTACCCACCTCTGCGATCAACAGCCATCCAACAGACTTGTTCCACTGGCCTCTTGCCATGCTCTAAAATGGACGAAGTTGTGAAAACAGACCATGGAAAAGTTTAATCATAATTTAAGTTGTTAAATGTAATGTAAACGTAACTATGGCATATCAGGGCTCAAGTAAAGCGATGGTGACACCGCGATCCATGACACCTCAGGACCTACTGCAGCCAAATAAGCTACATTTCCTTCAGAGTGTGTGCTCATGAAACTAGCCAATGGCTAATAACAGAATTTTTTTTGTCACGTAGTGCAAAATTTAGTTGCACATGCAAGTGATTTACTCACAATGTAGAGGATTCAAGATTAGTCAAGGAGGATTACTGTTGAGAAGCAGAGCAGGCAGTGAGCATGTTACACCTGCAGCAAACATGCCAATACACATGCAGCCCAGATGTTCCAATATTAAAGGTATAGTAAAAAAAAAAGGTAAATTCTATCATAACTTACTCGCCCTAAAAAAAACTTTTTTAAACCTGGTTGATTTTCATATCGGTTTGGAACAACATGACAGTGAGTAAATTATGACAGAACTTTCAGTTTTAGTTGAACTATCCTTTTTAAATCTTTATATGTGTGTCTTTGTAAGTGAGAGAGAAATGTCACCAACATGGGCTGAAATCAAGCTCTGCAGGCCCTCAGCTTTTACTAAAGCAGAATGGCATATCTACATTATATGTCACATATCTTATAGCTTTAGCACATGCTTGCGGCAGTGTATTATATTGGCTCTGGAGGAGTGTGATTGTGGCCTCTGGCCAACACAGGCAGGTTATGATCCCTCGGAGGCCCTTTCACCGAGTGCATTGCAGTCCCTGCAGGCTCCTTTAATATACTGTTGCATTTGTCACAATGTTTGCAGCATTTGGCCTATAGGTACAATTTTAAAACTGTAATGTGATCCTTCACTGATCACTGTGAGTGAAACAGCACATGCGACAGCACATGGCAAATGATCCTTGCAGAGGTGCAAAGTGGATTTTCAGTATGTTGTGGCAATTCTACAGCCTAAATAATAAACACTTTTTTCGTTCTCAAAATGTATTCATGCATATAGGGTTCTCACACAATTGAACCAGTTGTTCATGATTTCTGAATAATAATTTTTTAAATAATTTGTATTTAGACCGATAAGATAATGAATCATTTAGACCAATTGGTGATTCAGTTCTACAAATCACTGAAGAGAAAGTAAGTGACATCATTATGGCTTGTAAGCAAGTTTTACTCTACATAAGAGAAATGTCTAGCCAATATAATATTTTAGAGCACAACTAGAAAGATGTATATTCATTACAGAAATCTCCATGACTTTTAAGACTTTATTAATTCTATATTCATACAATTTTAGAATTCCCTTATGTTTCCAGGTTTTGCATGACCATATGAACCCGATCTATAACTAACAAATATTACATTGAAATTTGAATCCTAACCTAAAAGTTAATGTCTTTATGTAAGATATAACCTGGGTAGAATGCTGAGTCATTCATGCAAAACATTATTGCTGAGGAATGCACAACTAGGAAAAAGAGAAACAGCTCTCCAGGGAGAGGAAAGCCAATTGGAATTAAGTTGTTACATGAGTCTTTGGGTTTAGCAACCTGACAGAAGTGCAGAGATGCTTAAAGGGATAGTTCACCCAAAAATTTAAATTCTGTCACCATCACTTACATCGTTCTAAACTTGTAATACTTTCTTCTGTGGAACAAAAAAAGTAGAAATGTTTGCACGCAATTACAATAATTCAGGACTGGTGTTTTCAAGCTTGTAAAAGGATGCAAAAGTATCATTAAAATGGTCCATACAACTCGTGTGCTTTATTCTAAGTCTTCGGAAGCCATCCAATAGCTATATGTGAAAAAAAAGACTGGACTTTAAGTTGGTACATTTACAGTCGGATTTCAGTTGGACTAAAAAAATTATTTGGCTTTTTAAAATGTATTGCAAATGCTTTAGTCTGACTGAAATCATACCAATTTATGCAAATTCAACCAACAGATCAAGAAAATGCAATTGTAACTCAGCTTTGTCCGGCATGTAACATGTTACTCGGACCTGAAAATTGTAAACAAATTATTATAGGGCATGAGTTGTATGGACCACTTTTTTATTCTTTCATGGTGCTTTCTCTTTCTTTTGAAGCTCGAAAGTTCTAGTTTCCATTCATTGCATTTGCATGGAATAGTGCAACCAGTACATGCTTTAACTTTTCTACTTTTGAGTTCCACAGAAAAATGTAAGTTATATCATTTGAAACAACACGAGGGTGAGTAAATAATAACAGAATTTACATTTCAGGGTGAACTATTTCTATAAAAAACCCAATTAATTTAACCAAACCTTCATCTCATTAGAGCATATGAGAGCAAACACATTCCTTTAATTCTAAAATCTACAAAGTACTTTTACAGCAGCCTTGAGCTGGTGCATCTGTAGAACCCTGCAGCTCATGCTGGAAATGATAAATATGCCCATGTTTTCTCAGTGCTTCACTGACCTCTGGTTGCTCTTGGCGATGCTGGACGGAGAGCATGTTGGCTACGGAGGCTGCTCCGAGCACGGCCATGAGGGCAGCTCAGTGATCCGACACCCTGGCCTTCTGCCAGACAACAGCCTGTAACAACACGGTAAAACGGGTCAAGTTATTTTTCGGTCATCCTAAAATAAGACCACCTGTGGGATTGCATGCTCTCAAACAGCCATTAGCCACTAATCAAGTCTTCACAATAAACAATTACCCTTTGGGAATGATTGAATATTAAAAAAAAATCAACTGGCCAGGGAGCACTGCAGGCAACTGCACGGACCAAAACAACAAATTTTGTCTTCGCTGAATCTTTGGATGTTTTTAAAGTGCTGGTTAAAACTAATTTACTCATTACTAACCCTCATGTCTTTCCAAACCTGTTTTTTGAAGAATTGCTCTTTTCCACAAGATAAAAGTGAATAGTGAGGTTAACATTCTCTTTAAATGAATAGTTCACCCAAAAAGGAAAATTCTATCATTTACTTACCCTCATGCCATCCAACATGTGTATCACTTTCTTTCTTCTGCCAAACACAAATAAAGTTTTTTAGAAGAATATCTCAGCAGGTCCATACAATACAAGTGAATGATGACTAAAATTTTGAAGCTACAAAAGCACATAAATGCAGCATAAAAATAATCCATGTGACTCTAGTGATTAATCCATGTCTTCAAAAGCAATATAATAAGTGTGGGTGAGAAACAGATCAATATTCAAGTCTTTTTTAAGTATCAATCTCCACTTTCACTTCCACATTGTTCTTTTGCTTTTGGTGATTTGCATTATTTGTGCATATTGCCACCTACTGGGCAGGGAGGAGAATTTATAGTAAATAAGGACTTAAATATTGATCTGCAACTGAAGAAATGGATTTAACCACTGGAGTCTTATGGATTACTTTTATGCTGCCTTTATGTTCTTTTGGAGCTTCAAAATTGTGGTACCCGTTAACATGCATTGTAAGGAATTACAGAGCTAAAATATTCTCCTTAAACTCTTTCTCGGTGTTCAGCAGAAGAAAGAAATCATACATATCTGGGTTGCAATTCTGGGCAGCAAATTATGGGAATTTTCCTTTTTGGGTAAAATATTCCTTTAACATTACGTTTGTGTTCCACAGAAGAAAGAACGTTATTCAGGTTTGGAACAACATGAGGGTAAGTACATTATAACACAGAGAGCCATGTTAAACAGATTTTTCCAAAGTACTTTTCCTCAAAAGAAATATTACTCATCATTATGAAACTTTCAATTTGTGTCTCTCAGGTCACTGGCAGTGCCAAGCAATCATACAACTTGTACAAATGTCATTTCAATGTGACACACACACTGGGGGCCAAAAGTTTGGAATAATTTACAGATTTTGCAGTTTCGGAAGGAAAATGGTGCTTTAATTCACCAAAGCGGCATTCAACTGATCACAAATTATAGTCAGGACATTACTGATGTTAAAAACAGCACCATCACTATTTGAAAAAAGTAATTTTGATCAAATGTAGACAGGCCCCATTTCCAGCAGCCATCACTCCATCACCTTCTCCTTGAGTAATCATGCTAAATTGCTAATTTGTTGGTCAATCATTGTTTTGATGAATGACGGCTATACAATACTTGAAATTGCCAAAAAAAAAAATAAGAATTCATACAAAAGAGGTACACTACAGTCTTCAAAGACAAAGGACAACTGGCTCTAACAAGGACAGAATGAGATGTGGAAGACCCAGATGTACAGCTAACAAGATGATAAGTACATCAGAGACTCTAGTTTGAGAAATAGATGCCTCACAAGTCCAAAGCTGACAGCTTCATTGAATGTTACTCGCTCAACACCAGTTCCATGTACAACAGTAAAGGGAAGACTTGGGGGTGCAGGCCTTATGGGAAGAATTGCAAAGAAAAAACACTTTTGAAAAAGAAAAACACAAAGAAAAGTTTAGAGTGGACAAAGATACACAGACAAAAGGACAACAGATAATTTGAAAAGTGTGTTATGGATCTTAACCCCATTGAGCTTTTGTGGGATCAGCTAGACCGTAAGGTGCATGAGAAGTGGCAAGTGCTTCTGGAAAAGTGTGGTGAAATGTCACCTGAGTATCTGGACAAACTGATAGCTATAATGCCAAGGATCTGCAAAGCTGTCATTGCTGCACGTGGAGGATTTTTTGATGAGAATACTTTGAAGTAGTTTAAAACGTTATGACATTTTTTTCAAATTGTAATAGTAATTTTTCACATTATTAATGTCCTGACTATACATCGTGATCAGTTGAATGCCAGTTTGGTGAATAAAAGTACACATTTCTTTCCATAAGAGCAAAATCTGTACATTATTCCAAACTTCTGGCCGTCAGTGTATATTTTCACACACGTGCATTTTCCTGTCGTTGGCACTTCCACAAGCAAGTATATATATCCAAGGTGTTGACTGTAAAGAGATCAGACTAGCAAACAGCTTTTGGAGAAGTCATGAAACCCAATGCAGGACGAAGTGCAAAGTTTGTGATACAAGATATGCCTGGAAGTGCTGATGGCATGAAATAAGTGTATGGCCCTCCCCTGATGATCTTAAACCTGAATGATATGAATTTAATAAAGGTGCGCAAGGTTTCACCAAGCAAGGCCAGATATGTTCACTATAATGAGGCCAGGCTGTTATCAAACTCAAAAAGTGCCTGAAAACTTATCCCGCTTTGATTGTTACATTAGGATCATATGGCAGTGGAAAGTTTGAAGGCTTAATGCTTCATCTTGCTGTTGCATTGCTAATTTTGGATTAGAAGAAGTTGAAATTTACAATATATCTTCCTCATTATTAGAATTATTCTGCAATTTGTATTGGACATGGAGCCCAAAGACACCTTTTGTCTTTTCATATGAATTTTCCTACAGGCTAACTTGTAAAATAAGTTCTCCTTTTCAGCTCAACAAGCAAAGACAAGTATAAGAAAGAAATTTGAAGGCTCTATGGTGCTATAAAAATATTGCTCTTTTTGACTGAGTGGCCCAATCAGCTGACACAGCAACACTGACTAAACCAATGGCAAGAGCTTGGGGAAGGACAATCTGTTTGTTTGATCAACGGCAGATTGGGGGAGTATTAGGATGAAAGCTGTTTGAAACAATGTTTATTTTTGCAATTTCCTTATGATGGTGCTAGTGGCATAAACGTGTCACACTGAAGTTTTTAAAACAATCAAATAATTTAATTTTATTCAGTCTATTGGGGTATTTAAGGGAAGATGTTCTCTCTTTTTCCAAGGTAAAGACACCATGGCTTGAAGAAATATCTTTTATTATCTTTACAGATTCATATTGGTATTAAAATGGGACGTGCACAGTGATTTTCTGGGGAATCAATCAACAAATGGCTTAATTGCATATAACTCTCTCTGCATATAAAGCTGAGAAAGGAGAACATTATGGATCAAAATGTACAATTTAAAAGTTAGTAGTCAAAACCACAGTAATAAATAATATCACGTTCTTATTAATGTTAGCAAAACACTATAAGCACAACTGATATCATGCCATGTGAATGGTTAAAAGTAAGTGAACGACTGTGTGGGTAAAATGCATGACACCCTAGAGAGTAACAGCACTGTAGTATTTGTTGATGTGTACGGCCACCTTGTGGTCAAATATTTGACTTAATGTAAAAACTAATTCTCTAAGAAGAGTAACTGAAGACAATTGTGCATTCTGTATAATGCATAAGACAAGGTTCCCATGCATTTTGAAAAATGAATTTTCCAGTCATTTGTGATTTCTGGATGAAGATTTGTATATATAATTTATAGAAATATATTACTCACAAAGAGCTATTTCTAATCGAAATATTTTAAGCAGAACTAGAAACACAGAAAGTATATTCACAACAGCAATGTCCATGACTTTTCCTGACCTTGAAATCACAGTTTTAAAAAATGTAATTGATTTGCTGTCATTAAATAAATAGTTTTGTATATTTTTGCATTATATTTGTCATCGGCAACCCCGCTCTCTAGATATCTG
This sequence comes from Xyrauchen texanus, assembly GCF_025860055.1. Classification (NCBI taxonomy): domain Eukaryota; kingdom Metazoa; phylum Chordata; class Actinopteri; order Cypriniformes; family Catostomidae; genus Xyrauchen; species Xyrauchen texanus. The sequence continues at coordinate 15,250 of NW_026266469.1, forward strand.
TATCAGCATTGACAAATAAAAAAAATCCAAAACAGTCGACCAATATTCTTTTTTTTAATAATCACAAAACAGTACATAGACTAGAGGTAAACCGATTAATCAGTGCCAATATTTGCTTTTGGAACTATCAGTTAACGTCAAAAATATATGCCATTATTTCTCCATGGCTGGAGCTACTTTGATGTGATAATAAAGTTATCTTTATTGAAGCAAGGGCGTGCAAACAAAACAAAAAAAAACGTGAACGTGTCCTATCAGCACATACAATTTGTCTCCAACTTTAAACCTTACTCCTCATTAAGCCTGATCTGGTAAAATAACTATACAAACTATTCATCTGATGAATATATAGGCTATAAAAAGCTTAATTTGGTGAATATTTCATTACAGAACATTGTAACAGAATTACAAAAACCTTGTGTTTTGGGCACATTATGCACCAAATTTTCCTTTTTCTGGTTAATATTGGGATTTTGGTTGAACGGTAAACTGAATATGGGATTTTATAAATGTTGGACTCTTGTAGCCTATGTCTGTGCTCGTAATAGTAAATAATTTTTTTTTATCTAATTTAAAAACTTTTTATATGCCTTTCCCACCACTTTAGTTCTCTGTATCAGCAAAATCCACAATCAGTCAACCTCTACTATACACTCAATGAGCACTTTATTAGGAACACTATGGTCCTAATAAAGTGCCAGACATGGTCTTCATGCTGATGTTGACCATCCGCCTCAAGGTTTGACATGTTGTGTATTCTGAGATGCTATTCTGCCCACTACAATTGTACAGAGTGGTTCTCTGAGTTACTGTAGCCCTTCTGTCAGCTCGAACCAGTCTGGCCTTTCTTCGTTGACCTCTTTCATCAACAAGGCGTTTCTGTCTGCAGAACTGCCACTCACAGGATGTTTTTGTACCATTCTGAGTAAACTCTTGAGACTGTTGTGCGTACAAATCCCAGGAGATCAGCTGTTATAGAAATACTCAAGCCAGCCCGTCTGGCACCAACAATCATGCCACGGTCCAAATCACTGAGATCAAATTTTTTTCTCCATTCTGATGGTTGATGTGAACATTAACTGAAGCTCCTGACCCGTATCTACATGATTTTATGCATTGCACTGCTGCCACACGATTGGCTGATTAGATAATTGCATGAATAAGTACAGGTGTACCTAATAAAGTGCTCAGTGTAGTCTTAAACGTACTGATTAACGTGTCTCCACGTGATCCTTAACTGAGGCTTAACAACAGCACAGGCCATGAGTAAATTCTAGACACTCTTAAGTTCCTTTTTGAATTTCTTAGTGATGGAATAATACTGCCACCTGACAGGGAGGTTCTTGAACAGATTTGCTGCACACTGAGTGGTGCCTGGGGGAAAAGGTATAATAGAACTGGTCTGTTCCCATTAATCACGAGTATTAATAAAAAAGCAGGCTTTGTCAGGTTTTTATTAACAAACGCCTACCCTCGCCAAGATTCAATGGTTTCTGAGACACAATCTAACCGTTGTGATCCACTGCATATTGAATGCTAAAATAATTATCTGTGATTTTGGTAGTAATGACCACCTGGTGGGTAAAGGAAAGGCCCGTTATGAGGAAAAACATAATTTGTAATCCATTGATTGTACATTTTACATAAACATTTAGTACGATCATGGGCTCAACAAAAGGGTGGCCAGGAGCCAGTGTACTGTACGAGAGAGTCTTGCCCTGTAAGTCACTACATCTTTTTTTATTCTCTATTTGTTAATCATGTATGTTTTTGTATTCCTTGCAAACATAAACATTTGGTTCACTGCGATGTATTGAACATTCTTGTTGTGAAGTCTGCTGATTTAAACATAGCACCAAGGTACATTCCCTGTCACCTTTAACTTTCTTTTCTATTGATAAAAGGCACATATCAATAAAACTTATATTATATACCTTTGCAAATATGTAGATGTCTTGTTTAAGATGTCATTCACGAACCTGATGAAAATCCAGTGTTTGCTTCCCATCGAGCACACATCTAATATCTTCTTCTGAGGTGCATATTCTATCAGCAGCATATCAAAATATCAAAAACATTCCTGATTCACAAATCATGATGGGCAGTGGTCACAATCCAAGCAGGCGATCCAGGCTGTTTAAAATATCAGGAGATTGAGGCCTGTGTGAGATACGCACAAGCGTGTGATTGTGACCAAAGTATTTCTAGCAAGTCAGTCCACTGTCAGCCATCATTGGAACACTCTCGGGAAGCTATTTCCAGTCATCCTAGTACAGCTCTTATCTACTTGAATGGGAAAGACCCAAATCTCCAAACCAGTTGATCAAGATAATGATCAAAGAACATATTTCAAATCAGCGATTAAATCGGACAACACAGGTATCATAAATGGTGCTTCTTTACCTCAGATTACACTAAAAACGCAATTTTGGGTAGATCAGTGAGTTCGAATCCAGGGTGTGCTGAGTGACTCCACGCAGGACTCATAAGCAACCAAATGGGCTTGGTTGCTAGGGAGGGTAGAGTCACATGGGGTAATCTCCTCTTGGTCAAGATTAGTGGTTCTAGCTCTCAATGGGGCGTGTGGTAAATTGTGCGTGGATCACAGAGAGTGGCATGAGCCTCCACATGCTGTGAGTCTCGGAGGTGCACAGCCGAGCCACGTGATAACAGAAGACTAGATTAGCCTTTATTTTGGTCACACATTATACATACATTTTGCAAATTTTGCCTTCCAATTGTGGTCTCCAGGGTTTTCACTCACATCGGCGTATATTCAAATGTTTAAGGTATTACATTTGTAAAAATTTTCAAAAAACATGCCAATGCTTCACAAAGTCGAGATGACCGTATATTTATAGACAGTGCCTCACCTGAGCATGTAGATGACATAAAGAGATGGTCCGAGGTTAGTTACGTTGATATTATTAATTATTCTGAGTTGTTATGGCAGCAAACATTAGCACAAGTGAGCTTGAAATTCATTTTGACACCAAGTAACACTTCAATTGTTGTTCTTTTCTGGATCGCTCGTTTTGGCTGTTTAAAAACAAGTAAAATTACTTGTCGACTCGAGACCAGAACTAAAAAAAAAACAGGCAATTAGAATCACAATGGCGCCGCCCAGTGGTTGCTCAAGAAACATGTGGATATAAGACTACTGCAATGTGTGCTAGTTTTATACATTTGTGCCGATTAAACTTGTAGCAGGACATGTGATTGGTTAGGGACACGTTTTTGTGTCTCTTTGCGTTGATTTTTTATTGTTTTCCAATGTAAACATGCGCTAGGATAGACTGATGGGTTTGACCGTTGTGCAATGTCTCTCTTTTTTTCTTTTTTTGCGTGACTAGCGCAACTGTTAAAAACGCGACACCTGCATTATGTTCTATTCGTTGCTAGCTTAGCAACAAGCTAGTTTCTAGCTTAGTTTTTGGTTCAAGCACTTATTCGATCGGAACGGCCCCTAGTCTGATTTTTCGCGATTTTAATAAATTAATGATAATACATTATATCCAGTAAAATATAGGATAAAATGGACTCGTTTGTGTTTTGATGCCTATAAAGGGTTATTGCTGGGACGAAGGGGATTCTTAAGACATAAAAAGCTTGGTAAACACTGTACTGGATTTTTCGTTTAGTCTGCGTTAGAAACGCCATTAGCGATGTAGAAGTTGTTGTTGTTTTTTTTTCTTCAAAACTTTCAAATACAACTGACAAGGCACCAAAACATTGAAACAAACATCTCAAGCTGAACAGACATCAACAAATAGAGTAAATAAAGAACATTATTTCGATGTCAAGGCTTTCTATTAAATTAAATAGTTTAATTGCATTCTTATTCTTCATAAATCTCAATGAACTAAAAACAAATAAATGTACTTCATGAAAAAAACAACAGACAGACAGTGAATGTTAAAATCTTCCAGGCGAATAGGACATAGGAATGCTAACTTTCGAATGGAACGCATCCTTGTTTTGTAAACATCAGCCCTCTAGTGGGCGTGGTGCGCTATTCTCGCGAGGTTTGCAGTTGTAATCTCGTTAACCGGGAGAGCCTTTTTTGTGTGTGGTGAGTCAGCCAGCATTGCGCGCAGCGGAGGCCGGCAGCGCTCCAGCCTGCTCATCCCGAAAGCAAATAAGGTACCGTTACACATCTCTTATGAAGCCAAGGTATTCTTATTGCTACTTTTAAAAACCTTGCTGCTAATTAGATGATACCTGAATTATTCATTAGAGCTTGTATTGGTGTTTGAGGTATTTAATGCAAGTAGAGTGAAACAAAAGCAACTGGTGTTTGTTATGAAAGCAGCTCATGCTAAATAAAGAGCATTCCACAACCACAAAATCCAATGAACTCGCTATAAAAGCACAAGATGGAGGGAAAAGGGTGTTGAAAGGTTGTTATTTTTGTGCTTTAGAATAAGAGGAATAAGAGTGTTTTGTTGTGTAGCTGTGCTGCTAACTCTGTGTCTTGAACTTGTCTATCATCTGCAGCTGGTACTGGAAAATTAATACGACCATATATACACACAATACAATATTTTATTTAGAAAGCACAGCATGTTGTCTTCATTTCTTCGAGGAAGCTGTTTATTAGGAATTTATTAAGGAATAAACATTTAATATTTCTGCCTCCCAGCTGATTGTAGTTTTCTCAAAGGATACCACAAACATACTACATCTCATAATGTCATTTGTGACAGACTTTGAATGATATTTAGGGAATAATTATCTATGTTTCTGTGGATGTTGAGAGTATTGACATGATCTTGACCTGAATCTTTTTCTGCTGTATTACATTTATTTTATAAAAAACAAAAAAAAATTATGATCCCCTTTTCTCCCCAATTTTGGAATGCCCAATTCCACTACTTAGTAGGTCCTCGTGGTGGCGCGGTTACCCCGGAGACTCCCAGCATGTGGAGGCTCATGCTACTCTCCGCAATCCTCGCACAACTTACCACACGTCCCATTGAGAGCAAGAACCACTAATTGCAACCACGAGGAGGTTACTCTATGTGACTCTACCCTCCCTTGCAACCAGGCCAATTTGTTTGCTTGTGAGACCTGGCTGGAGTCACTCAGCACACCCTGGATTCGAACTCGCAACTCCAGAGGTGGTAGTCCGCGTCAATACTCGCTGAGCTACCCAGGCCCCAGAATCTTTCATCTTAACAGATATCAAATAGCAAGTGATTTGGTGAGTAGGAGATAAGATAAATACAGCTCAGCTATGTTATTCTAAAGCTGTGTATTGGGCAACACTGAACTTTGATGGTTGAACAGCTGCCTGTTTTCCACATTTAAAGGTGCACTCAGTAAATATAATCCAATACACTTTTTGTTAAATTCAGCAAATATTTCCTCACGATCTGCTAGCTGTCCGTTCTGTGGGTGGGCTGAAAAAAATAGAGTTCTACACTACCCTGGCTCTGTTAATTGGACATAAACACAGTGGATCTGATTGATCCACAACACTACTCCAGCCAATCAGCAACAGTGGGTGGTTCTTGTGTGTGCACAGGATGGGGGGTGGGGGCAGAGCGAGAGGGAAATTCATTTGAACAGCGACGGCAAATCTTGCTGATGCAAGCTTTCTAAACTCCCAAGGAGGACAAATGGCTGAGAAACAGATCAAGAGAAAAAGTTCAGACGAATATAAACTAAAAAAAGAAGGATTATGATAAGTCGAGGTCTAGGAGCTGCATCAACATTGGCGAGGCTTTTCAGCGTGTATTATTTAGGGGTGGAGCTTCCAAAGGAACACTGAAGGGAGGGGTGTTTGTTTTGGCAGTGGAGTTCGAATATCAATTGTGATTCTCAGGAATCGCTGACTGCACATTTAATATGCCAAAAATGCAGTATAAGCATGTCATTTTAAACTTGAAATGGCTCTGTGCTCTTTCAAAGTTTTAAGTTACTAGATTTATTTGCTGGCTTGAATAGTAAAATGTCAAGACACACTATTACAATGAATCACTCTATTGTAAATGTGCGGACATGCTGCATGGACAAGACCTCATGCAGACCTCTCAAGACCAGTTTTCATGATGGTAAACGATGCCCCTTTTTACACCATATGTAGTGCTGCAGGTTCTTCCCAAACTGTTCAACCTTAGTTTCATCAGTCCACATAACATTTACTCAGTAGCATTGTGGAGTGTCAAGGTGGTCTTTGGCAAACTTTAGGCATGGATCAGTGTTTTTGTTGGAAAGCAGTGGCTTCTTTCGTGGTTTCCTGCCATGGACACTATGCCTGTTTAAAGCTTTCCATAAAGTAGACTCATGAATAGAGATGTTAACCAGTTCCAATGATTCCTTCAAGTCTTTAGCTGTCACCCTAGGGCAGTTTTTTACCTCACTGAGCATTTTGCGATGTGCCCTTTGAGTATCTTGGCTGGACGGACACTTCTAGACAGAGAAGCCACAGTACTAAATTGTCTCCATTTATAGATAGTTTGTCCAATTGTGGAAAGGTGAATATCTAAGCTATTCAAGATAACTTCGCAACCCTTTCCAGCTTTATGCAAAGCAATAATTCTTGATCGTAGGTCTTCTGAGATCTCTTTTTTGCGAGGCATGGTCCATGTCAGCAGATGCTTCTTGTGAATAGCAAACTCAAGATGTTTTTTGAGTGCTTTTTATAAGTCAAAGGAGCTTTTACCCACACCTCCAATCTCATTTCATTAATTGAATGCCAGGTTTGCCATCTCCAGACTCTAATTTGCTTTTGTTGACATCATTAGCCTAGTGGTAAACATACTTTTTCCAACCTACACTGTGTTTGAATGATGTATTCAATATGTACAAGAACAATACAATAATCTTCAAGTTATTAGTTAAAAGAGGTTGTGTTTGTTAATTTATTGTAACTTAGATGATCAAACCAGAGTTTAAGACAAACATAAATGCAGGGAATCCCAAAGGGTTCACATTCTTTTTCTTGCCACTGTAGTATTTGTAGTATTGTTAGTGGTCAAACCATAAGTGTTTTTCATTTGCCAATACGACCAATTTATTGACATGTTCCTCATTTGTAAGTCAGTTTGCATAAAAGCATAAGCTAAATAATTAAATGTAAATGATACTGATAACAAGAGGACAGTTTGGCCGATATAATGGTAATTATATGTGATATGACCAAATGGAATTTAATTTCAACAGTTGAGATACCCATGTGTGCTGTAAAAAACAAATGTATGCAGTGTTTATTCGAAAATCACTAAAAATGTAATTTAAATGTGGATTTTGCAACTGACACAAGACTTCCGTAATCTACCAATGCCGATAGTCTCAAAATTAACAGATATTGGCCGATATGTTGGGCTATCAATAATTATTATCATATGTTTCATTTAAATCAACTAATGTATTGAGACAAGCATATTACCCCGTTGACATTTTGGACTGCTGTTTTATTTTGTCTCCCAAGATGAACGTCGGCGTGGCACACAGTGAAGTGAACCCGAACACCCGTGTGATGAACAGTCGGGGGATATGGCTGACATATGCACTCGGTGTGGGAATGCTTCACATTGTACTGTTGAGCATTCCTTTCTTCAGTGTTCCTGTTGTGTGGACCCTCACAAATGTTATTCACAATTTTGTAAGTGTTCTCTTTAATCCTTTGTTGCAGCCCACCTCGTTTCCAGAAGTTTCCTCTCTATGGGTTGTAATCTTTATCAGCAGTGCCCAGAGGCCATTTGGTGTCTCTGTAATTGATGCTTCCTTATTATTTTGGGTGGCATTGTTATGCTAGGAGAACAAAGAATCAAGGTCAACAACAGTACGGCATCACAAACCCAAGTTAAAGCTCTTTGGCACGTGATGATGTATGAGTGCCTGTACCACAATTTTAATAGAAGCTATTCAGAGGGACTGTTATGATGCTGTAATGTTATGGTTTTCCTGACATGTGAAGTCTGCTTCTAGAGCAGGGTAAGAATGGGCAGAAATACCCATGTACTCTGAAATGACAACCATCGATTATAAAAACAAGCCACTTTTCCACTATCGGGCCAGTGCGAGCCAGGGCTATCAACTGTTCAGCCAGGGGCCAATAGCCTAGCACCTCAAGTCGCAAGACCAAAATCAATCTGCAATGTTTCATGTCCATTTATTTATTTTGTTATTAGCAATCTAATAAGCAGGATAATGTTCAGTCAGCCGGTTGTTATCGCAAAATGAACCTCTTCAGGGTGACACAAGATACCTAATCACATAGTTTGTTTTGCAATAACAACTGGCTGACTGTACATTTATACTTTACTTAACTGTGTTATTTAATGCATATTGTTCCAGGCATTCACAGAGTGGGCAATGCAGCCTTAGTATTGATTGATTGTTCTGTGTTTGTTGTTATATCTGAGTTTCTTGTACGTTTGATTGTTTTATTGTGTTAAGTAAAAGTGACAGACTCCTATCCCTTTTTCCTGTGTCATCTTTATACATGATGTATGATTTTTGGAGTTGTGGTGTTCAGGACAACATTGACCATCCAGCACGAGTCTGATGTAAACTCTTTTGCTCCATCAAACTCAAGCGTGCGGAGAGAGAAGCTGCATCACGTGAAGATGAATTAAATGAAAGCTTGTGCTAGTTTCAAACAGTTTTCTTTCTTTTCTTGCTGTTTGTAATTGTCAAAATGATGAAAATCATTTGGAATTAACTGAAAATTGCTTGTGAAAATAATCTCTCACTCTCTCACACACACACACACACACACACACACACAAGTGAGAGAGTGCACGTAAGAAAAACTGCATAGAAATCAGATAAAGATGGATAAAATGGAAATTGGTATTATAGACTTAAACGGTTTAAACACAAATGTTTGTCATGTTTTCAAATGGGTTTTATGCTGCCTTTGTGCTTTTTGGAGCGTAAACATTTTGGCACTCATTCACTTGTATTGTGAGGACCTATAGAGTTGAGATATTCTTGTAAAAATCTTAATTTGTGTTTTGCAGAAGAAAAAGTCATATAGGTATGGGATGGTTTGAGGGCGAGTAAATGATGAGAGAATTTAGATCTTTGAGTGAACTATTCCTTTAAATACAGAACAGGTGACAACCCTATGCATGCTTCAAAATAAGTATGTCAAACCAGCTGCTCATACACTAATAACACTGCATTGGTCCCTTTCAAGGCTAAATAGTACGCTTTGTGTGTAGCAGATTTTAGAGAGCAGATCACTCATTAACTTATGAAGTGCACATCACATGCTGACTAAATATTTTATATGATTAAATTGCAGCCTTTCTTGGTTTAATAAGCACATTGTACCACACAGCAAGCTGCTCATACAGAGGTGTGAAGCTACAGTCAAAAACAAACAAACTGAAAGGGCTTCACTCCAAAATAAAAGCTTAATTTCATTAGACGTGTGAAATTGGGATAGAAATAAATCACTGCTATTTAGAAAAATGTAATATTCAATGTAGAAGTCATGGTAATAATTAATAATAATAATAATTGCATTATATTTAAGGCATATAAATAAATTTATCAATTGTCACATATTATACATACATTTGTGCATATACATGGTGAAATTATTTATTTTTCACATATCCCAGCTAAGCTGGGGTCAGAGTGCAGGGTCAGCCATGATACGGCACCCCTGGAGCAGATAGGCTCAAGGGCCCAACAGTCTTGGTGGTGTTGGGGCTTGAACCCCTGACCTTTTGGTCAGTAACCCAGAGCCTTAACCGCTGAGCCAACACTGCCAAGCTAGAGTGCTTTTGTACTGGATAAAAGCTTTTATCAATGATTTCATTAATACTGTGATAGCACTGTATCTGACAAAAAAAAAAAATAACTCCTATGCTGTGTTTTGGATTGTGCTATGAGGATCTGTAAAGAAGCACTTCATTTAATAAAAATAAGTGCAATGGTATGTTGAAAAGCAATTGTTCTGTTTTCATTTGATTGAAGTTCTAAAAGTTATTTTGATTAGACATTCGTTTTTTGATGATATAAATTAAACTTTAAAACACGGAACACTGATTTTATAGAGCCCTGCAAGTGTCTGATGCATGTCAGTAACCTGCATTACGTGTCCCTCATCTAACCCCTCTTGTTTGTGTTACACAAAAGTTATTTTCCTGTTAGAATAATGGGTACGTTTAGAGATGAGGGAGAGGTTAGAATTTGTGGTTCGGTTTGGGTTGGGTTTTAAACTTGGAAAAAGTTTTTTTTTAAGTATTTTTCTCTATGCAAGTTAAATTTGTACGTTTTTGTATGAGCCAACACATACAATATCTTGTCCTGAGTCAAAAACCCCCCAAAAAACAGTGCAACAGCCTGATGCATGTCTACAGTATATAGACAGCAATGAAAAATTATTCAGACGGAACAAATGATAATCTTATTATTTTAGCCAAGTTCCTCCTTTCCCCTACATTTATTAGGAAATTCTGACCATGATTAAGACTAATATAAACTGGTCACAATGTTATAAACTTTGAGAATGTAATTTTTATGACATTTGGATAATCTTTCTGTTTCACAGGGTATGTATGTGTTTATGCATGCAGTGAAAGGCACACCATTTGAAACTCCAGACCAGGGCAAAGCAAGACTTCTCACACACTGGGAACAGCTGGACTATGGCGTGCAGTTCACATCATCTAGAAAATTCTTTACAATCTCACCAATCATTTTGTAAGTATTTTGATGTAATAATAATTCTTGTTTTAGCTTTGTTTTAAATGGCATTTTATAAAAAGTGCCAAAAATCTCTTGATGCAATCACTGTAAATCACAGCCTCGTGTCTTATCACTAATAAAAGATCAGCTGGTTTTGAAGTGTAACACTTCTTATTTCCTTTGCA
>NW_026266470.1:0-26014 GCF_025860055.1 Xyrauchen texanus
TAGTATATGATGGGCTCTAAACTCTGAGTCATTTGCATATCTCGTGACCATATACTCTTTCATTTTCTTCTGGAAAACAGCATCGGTCTTGTACCTCCTGCCCATGTAGTCTTTCTTTTTCTTCTGGAAAACAGCATCGGTCTTGTACCTCCTGCCCATGTAGTCTTTCTTTTTCTTCTGGAAAACAGCATCGGTCTTGTACCTCCTGCCCATGTAGTCTTTCTTTTTCTTCTGGAAAACCGCATCAGTCTTGTACCTCCCGCCCATGTAGTCTTTCATTTTCTTCTGGAAAACAGCATCGGTCTTGTACCTCCTGCCCATGTAGTCTTTCATTTTCTTCTGGAAAATAGCATCGGTCTTGTACCTCCTGCCCATGTAGTATTTATTTTTCTTCTGGAAAACAGCATCGGTCTTGTACCTCCTGCCCATGTAGTCTTTCTTTTTCTTCTGGAAAACAGCATCGGTCTTGTACCTCCTGCCCATGTAGTCTTTCATTTTATTCTGGAAGACAGCATCGGTCTTGTACCTCCTGCCCATGTAGTCTTTCATTTTCCTCTGAAAGACAGGATCGGTGTTGTACTTTTTGATCATGTAGTTTTTCTTTCTTCTTCTGACCTGAAGATCTTGATCATACCTTGTCTTGTTCATTCGAATTTGTAAACAGGTGGCATATCTGTCTTTTTCATAATCCTTTCTTTTCTGTTCTCTGACTGCACAAGCTGCAGTTGTGTCCTTGGATCCTCCAATTTGCTTTTGAATTGCAATTGTTTTACGTCTTTCTTTTCTTCTTCGCTCCTTGCTTGTTTTTTTCACAGCCATGTCATCCCGGTCCATTGGGATATTGGCTCCAATACTTGTTTGTGGTCCTGTCACAGCTGTAGAAACAATATTATGTGGGATTTTGGGTCCAACGGTTGTTTGTGGTTCTGGAAGCGTTGATGTCATTTGTGATTCCGGTACATATGTTGATGATGCACACTGTTCGTTAGGTTGTTGCTCAGTTTCGAATGATACAGCCATAAATTCATACGTGGTCTTATAACCACGATTCTGGAAGACCATGAGTAATCTGTCAATCATGTCATTCAGGTGGGTGAAAGTTAACATAACAGCTCGTCCATTACCAGTAGGATGGGGAAAACCTTCAGAAGTTCTTGAGTGCGAGTCAAAGTATCCATATCTTCCAAATCGGTCTCTGAACACAGCATTCTCCAGCACAATACATTCTGGAGGAACAATGAGTAGTGCATGGCTGACATCTGTTGAGAGACACTGAAGTCTTTCAGAAAGAGGTAGCCACCAAGCTTCCATTTCAGTGTCCGCTACCTCTCTCAGGAATCCCATCATCACTTCTGACTTCTGCACATTGTATGCGTGGCTAAATGTTGTAATGCTCAGTGGCAATTCACGCAAGCTCAGGTGATCGTGTCGAAACCTTTTTTTCAGTCTGAAGCTGCATTTTAATGCCAACATACAAAGTGTCTCCCTCTTCTAGAGCTCTGTCGAGGTCAGGCATCTTGAACTGGATTCCTTGACTGTGATAGGCTAAGAATGTAAGAGCTACACATGTGCACTGATGATTTCTTGAGAAAGCATTATACCTTGCATCATTCTGGCAATGAGAAACCTGCACAGATAAAACTCTGGGTGCCTCGTGACCATCTTCTGCCTGTTGGCGATCACAAAATGGAATAATGCATGCTTGTCCAACCTGTAAATAATGATTTAATAATAATTTGTGTCAAAATTAGTGTTATAGAATCTGTGTTAAATTGCAAATTGCACTTCGTCGGGTTTGGGACTGAAATTTTTGATAAAACAGTTTTAAAGATACGATAAATTAAAAAACTGAAGAAAAGGCATTTGTACACATCCAGTGTGCACAAAAGACAAGTGCAAAAATGTTGTTGTTTGTAAATTAAATTTTATTAGAGGTGTTACCACTTAGCTAACAAGACGAGGCGATACATATGTTCACATGAACAAGACCAGACAATATTTTAAATCTTCAATGAAAAAATTATATGACTGGAAAAAAAAAATTTTATTCAACTAAAAAAAAAAATTACAAAATGCAACACAATGCAGGTGCTTTTTTGTCATATTTTATCAAGTTTTTAGAAATGTCTTATGTAATTTAGGGCTGTCACTAGACTTTCTACGATAGTCTGTGTTGCCAGTGTTCCGTGTCCCCCACCTTCATTTTGATATTTTTATAGTAATAAAATCATTTAGTTCAGATAGTCTTTTGAAAATACCTAGAGGAACGATACATTAATTATACATTACCCAAACATTAAGGTGCCCTGAAATGAGCATGTTGTAATCCTAGACACCGATAGTGTCAATAGTACCTTGTTAATCCTGGAGGGTGTGGTCTGTTCATCCTCCAGGTCCAACTTTCTCCAACGAATTTTTTGAGCCCGAGATCTCTTTCCTTTCCGCGGCATCCTTCAAAATATGAAGAGGAAAAAAAATATATTATTGAGAAATAACTGACTAACTCACTAATCTGAATGAACTAAGTAACTTCTAAAAGTAGAGATTTTACTTTCAATACTCAAAACATCAAAAGTAACCATATATATTTTTGTAATCCTTAAAAGTAATGCATATTAAAATACACTTATTTGTTAGTCAAACTCATTTACTTTGAATACTTTGAAAGCTCTCCCGATGTAACAGCTGTTTGCCTGAAAAGACAAAACCTGTAGTACTCTCAGGAAGAAGAAAAAAAAACAGTTAAACAATAATGAAAGAGATGCTGTGTAAACTTGAAAAATGCAATGTTTTTTTGTTTTTTTTCGTGGGGGGTGGGGGTAAGAAATTAAATTAACTGCTCCCTGTAGAAAGCACAAGGAACCTGTAAAGAAACAGAATAGAAACAGACATATTAGGGCACAGGGACTACAATTATGGTGATGTGATGAAAGTGTCATAGTACAGCTTAAGAACCCATTTTAATACTAACCAAGGAGAAAAGTGCAGCAGAAAATGCAGGGTGTGCTCTGATCAGTCAGACTGAAAAAATAACAATGACAACATAATGAAAAATTACTAAACGCCGAGTCAAATATTCATAACTTCTTTGCATGTTCAATATTAATTATATATTTTGATGTATATGTAGAATATAATTTATGGAATTTATCTTAAGAATGTATTTTTCTTGAAATACTCCCATATTTTCAAGAAGCAGTTGTGTAAAATATGCGGTCTAAAACCTGTGATGGTCTGGCCATCCAGCCTGGTTTACTATATAGGACAAGTGTTTTGGAGAATTGATGGGTGAATGTGGTCTTAATTATTTGTTGCATAAAACGGTTTGTATTTTACTAGCTTCTATGATCCTTATAATATTTTTAAATGTTTCTCATCAAGAAGCCAAATATAAAGCATTTTGTATGTGGCCATGTCCCTAATTAAACCTTTACCTTTAAAATGCAGTAAGAAATGCTTGTGAAAACAGTATTCTGAAATAGAGAGAAAAAAAGTGTGTCATAAAACAACACCACACTCACAACCTAACTTACTCAACTCACAAACCCATAACTTGAACTTTCATTGCACATAATGATAACACTGGAAAAAAATACATTAATTTTTTGGTAATTTTCTACACAAATCTACACATTGTCATATAAATAACCTGAAAGTACTGTAGTTTATTAAGGTGAAATCTCACTAACCACACTTACTAAAAAAACTGTGGTAAGCGCTTTCATTTTTTTTTAGGTGTTCTGAGTAAATGATTTGTATGTAACTTTGGTTTGATTTGTTAACATTAGTTAATATGTTAGGCTAACTAAAATGAACTAACAATAAGTGTTAGAAATAGGTATATCTCAGCCCTGTCCAAGAGAGAAATGCTGAGTTGCTGCATTCCATTTCGAATACATTATCAGACATATGTTTCATGTTAGCATGGAGCTCTCTCTCTCTCTCTCTCTTTTCCTCTGTGTATACATTGTGTTGTGTGTAGATTGTAATAGTGTGTATGCCAGAAGTCCGAAGGCTCTCAAGGAATATAGGAGCCTTCACCATATGGAAACGTTATCTGTGATATCTGTATGATGTAATGCGTGTTCTCATTGGATAACACTGTAAACCTCCCTTTTAGTTTCGCACTATATCTTTGAATGCAAGACTTTAGAAGAGCGAGCTTTTCTATTCTTTATTTCGCTCCCCAACGTTGGATGTTTTGTATTGATTTGATTCACGACTCAATAAAAACCCGGAGAGGAAAAAGGCACTGAGGTTTAGAATATCTTATTTCTAACAATTGGGGGCTCGTCCTCGGGAATCTCCAAACGGTAAGAATCTAAATTAATTCCCCTTATAATGAGGAGTTGATTCTTATTGTTTGATGAGAAATAATTTTAAAGTATATGATTATAATGTTATGATAGTGCCGTATTGGGTTATTGAAAGACCGAATAGGTCACCAGAGACTGGTCAGCAGAGACTGGTGACTCCTCGTGTTTAATTAATGCGGGAAGGGCGATAAAGGACATGATCAAGTTTATTTATCGTTAGTAGTGTACGGTCTCCTCGTATTTTTGATAAATGCGGGAAGGTTTCCCTCGTACTTCTAATGAAATACGGGAAGAACAAAGAAAGAGACATGAATTCCCTCTTTTTGTTATGTGATTTCCTCGTAAGTTTTTGATAAACTTCGAGAAGAACGTAAGGAAACGTGATCAATTTTCTTCGTTGTGTGAGATCCTTACTTTTATAAGAAGGATTGTTGCGAGATATTTCATAAAAAATCTCCGTCGTTTTTTTGGGGGTTTGTGATTGAATCAATGCAATTTTTTTTTCTCCTCTTTCTCTATTCCTCTTCTTTCTTTGCTTCTTTGACTAAAATGCTTTACTAACAATTGACACTGCAGCATTTTTTCTTCTTTGTTTTTCTATTTGATTATTTGAATTTTGTTTATTTTGTTTACAGGTGTATATTTTTGTGGTTTCAAAAATGGGAAATAAAATAAGTCCACCTTTATTTAATGAATCTCCGAAAGATTTTATGGATAGAAATAATCAAGCCTTTTTTACGGAACCTTATCTATCAAATTTAGCTGGCTGGTCAGAGGGTAAAATACAATTAGATCCATTTCCGCGTGAAGGATCGTTTAAAGATACAGACATGTCTAAAAAACATGAATCTACGGAAGACATGATCTACGGAAACTGGGGTGATCCAGAATGGGACTTTGATTATATGACACAATCCTATAAAACTTGGGCAATGATGAAAAAGTACTGGGATCGCGGAGCTGACATAGATAAAGCTGCTATAAAAATAAAAAAGATCGTAAATTTTCTACTCCGCGGGCTGATCTCAGAGCAGAGTCGGACAGAGTGGTGAGTGTCACTCAGTCAGTCTCACAGCCTGAGGAGAAAAACGAAAACTTTCTCTCCCCCCGCTCTCCCTCCGAGTTATGAATACTTTCAGGCTCCTTTAGCGTGTGCGCCCGTAAAAAATGAACTGCATCATGATTTGAAGGCTGCAACTGCAATTCTGTTCGTGGAAACTTCAGAAGGATTTAAGGTTCATACGTTGCCTTTTGCTGATGTTATAGCTATCACCACAAATAATTTTTTAACGATGTCAATTGATGACTTTGACAAGCGTTTATGTGAGTTTTCCTCTGCTGAAGTCTTTGCTTCCTCAAAAGAAAAAACTCTGATACTGTTACAGTTTGATGCTGCGGCTCAAAAAACGTCCCTACGTTCACACAAAAAGTCTGTTAAATGTTACTGTTGTGGTCGTTCTGGACATGTTGCAAAATTTTGCAGACAAAGAAAAAGCAACAGTTTAATACAAACCAGATGTGTAAACGCTCAAATGTCTATGACAGAAAACCCCCACCTTCGTTTTCTCCTAGCTACAGACAGAGTGTAAAAAAATTCAAGGAGATATCCAACTGAATGGAATCGCGCCTGACGGTGCGAGAGCAAAACAATCTGAATTTTCAAAACTTTCGATGCAATATCCAAATAAATCAAATGTTTTGCCATTCCTTGAACTAAATGTTGACCATAAACCTATATGTTTTAATTGATAGCGGCGCTTCGGTGTCCTCGTTATCTTCCGATGTATACTCAGGCTCCGTCACAGGAAAGAAAATTAATTCTGTAGGGATTAATAATGTTCCTGTGAAATGCGAATTGACGCCCACCTTACCAATTACCTCTAAGGATGTACCAACATTGTTTAAAATGCATTCATTTGTAATTATACCGAATTCACCATTCTGCCTGTTAGGTGCAGACTTGATGCACAAAATTGGTATGAAATTGAATTTTGATGCTAACTCTTTGACACTTCTGTTTCCTTCAGTTTTTTCCATTACAACCGACACAGGAAATGCTCTTGTGGAAGATTCGTCTGCAACTGTGCTGATACCAGAAATTTCGGGAGTCAACCCTCAATTGTGGGCGGAACACAAGGATGACGTAGGGTTAATAGATATCCAGCCCTACAGGGCGATTTTGATAAATACTAGGCCTGTGTTTCATAAACACCCGCTTTCTAAGGATAAAGAGGAGGGGCTTAAACCTCTCGTTACTCGATTTTTGGAACAAGGCATTCTGGTGCGAACTCATTCACCTTATAATACACCAATCAATCCAATTAAGAAAGATAATGGTACTTGGCGTTTAACGCAAGACCTAAGAAAAATTAATGATTTGATCAAACCACTTGCTCCTATTGTACCAGAAGTTCAGGCGATAATTAATTCTATTCCTTCAGAACATAAATTTTATTCTGTCATTGATTTAAGCTCCGCATTTTTCAGTATTCCTGTTCATCCTGATACTCAGCCACTGTTTGCATTTTGTTTTCAGAATTGTCAATACAGTTGGACACGTCTCCCTCAAGGGTTCAGAGATTCTCCGGCTGTTTTCTCCGCTGTAGTGCACGACACACTGAAAGATGTCAAACTTCCTCCAGACACCTGCTTGCTCCAATATGCTGACGACATTCTTGTCACCGGTGCCTCTGAGGACATGTGCGCTGCTGCAACAAAGATTGTTTGCAATGTCCTGGCTGAAGCTGGTTTCAAGGCATCTAGAGACAAACAGAGAAAAGAGAAAAGTCACTTACCTTGGACATGAACTGTCACAAGGCCAAGTTCGTCTGTCTGTGGACAGGATCAAAGCCATCGCTACATTTAAGTATCCATCCACGCGGAAGCAAATGCAAAGCTTCCTGGGACTGGTCAATTACTGCCGCCTGTGGGTGCCTAATTGCTCCATGTATGACAAAATCCTGCGAGAAGTTACGCTGGGTGACAAAGACGATATTACATGGACAAGTGAGATGAATCAAGCATTCAAACATTTGCAAGCATCACTCTTAAGGCCGCCTGCCCTTGACCTACCCTGTTACACACAAGACTTTCATCTATACGTGTACGAAAGTGGTGGCACAGCCGCAGCAATCCTGGCCCAAGAGCATGGGGGCACTTTCCGTCCAATAGCTTATTTATCTAAGACCCTTGATTCGGTCGCTAAGGGACTTCCGGCTTGTTTGTGTGCAGTGGCTGCTACAGCAATCATGATACAGGATGCTGAAAAGGTTGTTTTGTCACATCCTCTTATTGTACATGTTTTTCATCAGGTAGGAGCCATTATGCATAATATTTCGACTCAACACATGACTGCCCAACGCCGTTCTGGCTATGAGGCTATATTGTTAGTTACTGCTAATGTAACATTGAAAGTAACTTCTGTTATTCATGGCCCTACTGTACACCTGCATAGGTTGCTGACACAAGGTGAATTTGAGAGCGACGACCACGACTGCCTGAACAGGATCCAAATTTCGACTGCTTGCAGGCCAGACGTTTCCACGTCTGTCCTGGAGGAGGGAATCCATTGGTATATTGATGGATCCTGCTTTAAGCCAAACGACAATACATATTTGTGTGGTTATGCTATTGTTGAATTGCCTAATAAAGTAATGGAAGCGTATTCACTGCCACATAAATCAGCACAAGTCGCAGAACTGATTGCTTTAATAAGAGCTTGTCAATTGGCAAAAGGTCAGTGTATCAATATATATACTGACTCCAAAAATGCGTATGGCGTAGTCCATGATTTTGCTAAATTGTGGGAGGAAAGAAATTTCAAAACCTCCGAAGGAAAACCAATTTCGCATCATAACATTGTGGCTGAGCTAATAAGTGCAGCACAGCAACCATCGAAGCTTGCTGTAATTAAAGTAGCTGGTCATAAAATAGGTGAATCTGACGAGGCCAAAGGTAACAGATTTGCGGACGAAGTAGCGAAATGGGCAGCAAAAGAAGCAATACATAGTCCGCATGTAAATGAACAAAACAATGAAGTGCCGATGATAAATTCATCATTGATTAATGATTTGGATGTTAAAATCTTACAACCGAATCCTACTCAACATGATTTGACTCATTGGGCGGCCAATGAAGTAAAACCAGATCAAGTTGGTATTTTAAGAGATAAACAAGATAGAATCGCGCTACCAGCATCTACTGTTGTAATGCTGTGTAGACATTATCATGGTGTATCTCATGTGTCAAAGGAGAAAGTGATACAAAATTTGAATCAATCATACTGCATTGCGAACGTTCAAAGAAATACTTTGTTGATATTGGATGCTTGCCTGGTGTGTGCGCAAACAAACAGGCACAAGGCAATCAGCCATGATGCTTTACCGCATCCTGAACTTCCTTTCCAATATTTACAGATCGATTTTACACACATGCCTCCGTGTGGAAATCGCAAGTATTTGCTCGTGATTATTGACCGATTTACTAAGTGGCCTGAGGTTTTTCCGTGTGGAAAAGAAGACGCAAAGACAGTAGTGAAGGTTCTTGCCAAAGAAATTATACCGCGTTTCGGTAGTCCAACTGTTATAGCAAGCGACAATGGAACTCCATTTGCTTCTAAAGTAACACAGTTATTAGCTAAAGAACTTAGTATTAATTGGCATTTTCATATCCCGTATCATCCTCAGTCTTCGTCAAACGTGGAACGTTTGAATAAAACGATAAAAGAACGTCTTAATAAAGCGTGCTTAGATACGGGCAGAAATTGGGTTGATTTATTGCCTGCCATATTGACGGAAATGAGAATGTCTCCGTCAGCCACTACAAAACTGTCTCCCTTTGAAATTCTCATGGGTAGACCTTTCCCGACCCCTTGGGTCAGAGGTCGCGCTGGCAATCTCTCCACAGGTGACACGGAGGTGATCATCGCGGATTATGTGGGTTTCCTCATTAAAATATTTAAACGACATAAATAATGATATTTCTCTCCCTCTGCCTGCAGAAAGTTCTACTCATTTGTTCGAATCAGCAGGTTCTGTTGAAGTATCTGAAACCAAAAAGTTAGGTGAGCCAAAGTGGGCCCAACTACTGTACTGCCGGTGACCCGAACGGAGGTGCTGACTGATCTTCAACCACAGTGGATCCACGCAAGCCGGCGTGAAGCTTGCTCCAGAGGAAGGCCTTACTGATTCAAGGTGAACGGTGAAAGCACTGGAGGAGCTGAACACGCAGCGCCAGTGCCCGAACCGAATCTTGGAATTAGGAGGACCTGAGGAGGAACCTGGAACAGTCAACATGAAAACATTCCTACTGACACTGCATAGGGCAGGTGTTCGTGCTTGCCTATGCCCGTTCAGTATCAAAACAAAAGCAAGGAGTCACAAGTGTAATTCCAATTCCTAGAAATAATGTATAATGGTTTATGTTTTATGGTAATATTAAATGAAGATGTTTTTGTTATGAAGGTAAGGGTAAACACCCAGAAACAAAGGTACATAGAGTGTGATGCCCCAAGTGACCCTGAAGTATATTTACCGTGTTGGACAGCCAAGAGGTATTAAATGTTTGGATTAATTCTTGGCTAAAGATGGAGGAGGAATATGTAAAATATTTGGTGACAAATGCTATACATACATCCTGGGTCACATTGATGATGATGGTAAATTCATGAAGGTATGAAAGGAAATGGATAAGTTGAATAAAGAATTAGCTGATAACGTTAGGGAATATGGGGACATTTTCCAATGTGTTTGGGTGGTTCGCACCCTGGATGTCTTCCATTATATCGATTGCTGTATGCATTCTACTTATGTTATTATTTGGCCTATGTTTGTTACAATTACTAATGCAAAAGTGTGACTGTTATATTTGTACATATATACCAGGAAATGATTAAGATGGTCATATCATAGCTGAGGGTATAAATAATATGAAAAAAAAAAAATAGTTGATGAATTTCAGAGAAGACAAATGAATGATAGATTATGGGTTTGGAGATTGGATTACAAGTTGGAAACAATTACTTGTATCTTCTTTAATACCAATTGGAGTTATACTGTTAATTCTTTCATTTATTGTTTGCTGTATTATTCCATTCATTAGAATGTTGATTTATCTTTCTATGAATACTTTTGTATTCTCTCAAATACCCTTTAGCAAGCAGAACTATCAAGTACTAATGATTTTGAAAGAAATGTTTGATTGAAATATGTTTCATGTATTATTATGTAATAATGGACATACTGAGAATCATGTAATGTGATAATTATGTTATAATATAACGTCATTATCAAAGTGGGCACTGTTAGAAATAGGTATATCTCAGCCCTGTCCAAGAGAGAAATGCTGAGTTGCAGCATTCCATTCCGAATACATTATGAGACATATGTTTCATGTTAGCATGGAGCTCTCTCTCTCTCTCTCTCTCTCTCTCTCTCTCTCTCTCTTTTCCTCTGTGTATACATTGTGTTGTGTGTAGATTGTAATAGTGTGTATGCCAGAGGTCCGAAGGCTCTCAAGGAATATAGGAGTCTTCACCATATGGAATCGTTATCTGTGATATCTGTATGATGTAATGCGTGTTCTCATTGGATAACACTGTAAACCTCCCTTTTAGTTTTAAGCACTATATCTTTGAATGCAAGACTTTAGAAGAGCGAGCTTTTCTATTCTTTATTTCGCTCCCCAACGTTGGATGTTTTGTATTGATTTGATTCACGACTCAATAAAAACCCGGAGAGGAAAAAGGCACTGAGGTTTAGAATATCTTATTTCTAACAATAAGCAATACATTTTTTACTGTATTTATAAATCTTTGTTAATGTTAATAAATATACAGCTGTTCATTGTTTGTTCATGTTACTTCACAGTGCATCAAGTAACAAATACAACTTTTGATTTCAATAATGTAGGCTACTAGTAAATGGTGAAATTAACATTAACAAATGTGACCCGTCACGGAAACCAGTGACACAAGTCGGCAGCACAACTTGTGAGCAAAATGAGAAACAAGTGTTTTTTTCCAAAATTGGTGATTTCCGCTTTTTTGCAGAATCTGTTAGTTGAGATCATGAAGAAGCCTCTCCATGTTTGAGATAACAGTATTGCTATATTTAAAAGCGTACATTTTGAGGTTGAAATTGGCTTGTTTTTCGGAGATTCTAGCATGCAGTAGGGCGTGTCATTGTCTGTGTGTATTTCCGTACTGAATAGCCGCCGGCTTTTGCCCCCGCCCTAACAGCGTGGCTACTTATTATGCAGCGCTCTAGCGGCTCTATCTGATATCAAAATTCAATGAAGATGGACGCACGAAAGAATGTCGCGAGACGAGCTGAACCGTGGCGTTACAACGAAAATGTTTTGAAGTACTTCTTCGACAAGCCGGATGCTTATGAACAAGCGTTCACTGATTCTGAAGACGATCTGAGCGACGATGAAAGTGGCATGATAAGACTGAATAATATCCCTAATCTACAACTGAGCGAAGATGAAGACGAGGAAGAATGTATCGGACTGGCGTCATGCGAATTATTGGACATTTAGAGGCAAACAGACGCTACAGTGCAAACTTCGGAGATGGTTACATCCACAAAGAAGACCCCGACAAAGAGAAAGTGTGCCCGAACGACTTATTTCATTGGAGGCAACGAGATCTGCAAGAATACTTTTCTGTTTCTTATGGGGTGAGTTTCCATAAACATCAAAGTTTGTCGCTTTTTGTTCATTCTAAGAACACGTACATGTTATCTCATGTTTAGTCCATGTTTACAGGGGGAGCTTTACAGGGGTATGGCTTATCTAAATGAGATGTAAATGAGCCCTATTGTCACTCCCAGCAGCAGAGAGAGGTGAGAACTGCACAATCTTTTGAGGCCGTTTTCTCCCCTTTTAGCTTTTTTGAGTGCCTACCTTCAAATGGCCACAACTTCTCCAAATATTGTCAGATTTCCATGTGTTACAAATCGTTGGAAAGCTTGGAGACTACACTTTCAGAATCTGTGAATAACTCAAAATGCCCCAAAACCGACTTGTGTCCCTACTTTCCGTGATCGGTCACAAATATTAATAAATGTTGTAGAAGTGCAGTTTATTAATAGTTAACGTTAACTAATGTTGAGTTTAACTGGAGTTTAATAAATGGAACCTTATTGTAAAGTGTTATCGATCAGTTATACACCGATGCAGACGTCTCGTGAGTTCAGTGTTGGACAGATCAGTTGTTTTAACCATTCATTAAAATGAATTGGTTCAAAGGAGTCATAGTTCGCGAATCGGACGTGTCGTGTACGCGTTCTGTGATTATCTCAGCAGTTAGGAAGGACATCGCACAAGATTGTGTTAAAACAGAAAACATTTCGTCACTGGATAGGTTTTTTTTTTTCAGCACAAGTCACACCCAGCGGTAATTCAGGAAAAAAATAAATCTCAGAATGCTCCACGTGAAACTTTCTTCTTCCGACGTTTTACCATCGTGTCATTTGATTTTAAATAATTGCGCGAGGGAGAGAGCAAGGCAGCGCTTGGAGGATGGCGAGAGCGCGCGCGCGCGCGCGTTCTTTCACAAGCGCAGATATATCTATCTATATCTACATCACTCACCGATCAAATAAGTCTAATTCAATGCAGGAAAATCCCTAAAACAAAGCTGTCTACAGTGCTAAATGAATTTCTTACATACACTATATTTGCATTTGTGGTTTATGATTAGAGAATTCTGTCAGTTGAGCGTGCGCTGAAATCAGTTCCCGCCTTCGATTGGACGTTGCATTTTTAAATTTAGCAGAAAAGCGTGTGATTGGCTGTACGTATGTCAGCGCGGAGTTGTGTTAACTTGCATGAAGCACGTGACCGCAAGGCGCGAAAGCTAGGTTATCTCAACTCACTCTTGAGTGATAAAGTTACCAGTACACTCATGAAACTCTCGTTATATTATTACAGAGAAAAATGAAATTCTTACATACATGTATGTGCACTTTATGATTAGATAATTCTGTCAGTGAGCGTGCAATGAAATCGCTTCACACTGGATTTTTCTCCCCTGACTAACTCCGTTCAACCGCCTTCATTAGATAGATTACATGCGGAAACTTCGACGCTGCTTCAATCGACAATATTCATTCTTAAATCTATGCATCCATATGCATGAATGTAAAATAGGCTACAACAAACGGCGAGTACCATAAGTAACGTTATACTATTAACTTGTAGGCCCTATATCACATGAGCTACCATTGCTTTACACAAACAGCAAAAACCAAAGGACGTAATATACATCAAACACACACAAAATAAAATTTTACGTTTTCACACAAATATAGAAGTGTGGCTGTAGACATTAACGTTACTTATCATGCATTAAAGATACCATATTTAAAGAAAAAATTAGCTTCAGTGCTTAACAAAAAACGATATAAACTACAACTCATATTATAATACGAATAATATTTCCTGCATTTACTTCACATAAAGAGCTGCATTTGACAATACAAGGCTTTATAAAACAGCATAATTGAAACCAACTGTCTCCACTCACCTCAAGAGAATAGTGCGGAGAGTCCGTCAGCCACTGTTCAGTGAAGTCCATCTCTCAGCCAATCAGCAGCGAGCTTTGATTGAACGACCAATAGAATCACACCTTTTAGTGATGATTCGGTCACGAATGATTCGTTCATTCTGAAAAAATCTTTAATATGACTCGGGAATACCTCGGGAGTTGTCTCGAAGGTGTCCGAAACTCGTTCACTCATTCACTAATCCTTATAGTGAATGGCATTTGAGTGCATTATATCGGTAAAGAGTTTTTTTTTATTTATTATTATTTTTTTATTAATATAGAGATTTCAAGTACAAACAATTAAGGCATAAATTGACGATCATACAGTTGTATTCGTGTTGATAAGATTTTTCTAAGATAACTTAGAAAAAGAACAGAAGAAGAAAAGGAGAAAAAAAAAAGGTGAGGGTCTTAGTCCAATAACATAAACAATTCCAAAACGGAAAGAAGTTTCAGCGCATTTCTGTCTGTCAGCCAATGAAGAGATTTTACAAATGCTTGAAGTCATTCTTCCATCCACTGAAATGGGGTATATCGGTAAAGAGTGAACGAAATGAAGTGAGTGAATTCGGACGCTGACGTATACACAGTGCGTCGGAGAGCTTGAGCTGTCGCAGAAACTGCTTGTCACACGTAGTGATAAAACTCCTTTTATCTTAAATGTTACTCACTTTATAAAATAATATTAATAACCATTATAATGACTTTATTTTGTAATTATATATATCTCTGTACCAGCTTTGTAGTTTCATCGATTGAATTGGTTTATCATCCTTAATATGTGTATAATCTTTCAATACTATAACTGCAAACAAAAATAAACACATTAACAATGGTAAATTATTTCATGTATTTATTGTTTTTAGTTATTTTTTTTAAACATTTGTTAGAAACTCATGCTCACATATGACGTGGTCGTTGAGCCCACTCAGGCGACCGATATGATTACATTGAAATGAATACACTACCCTACAGATGATTAACGAATATTTTTAAATCATCCACCAAATTGTAATCTCTTTCTTGGAGTTTAATAAGTTAACAACAATGCCACAAATTATTATAACACCTGGCTGTTAGTAAAACACATTACATTGAGTTAATGCCTAAATTATATATTTTAATAATGAAAATAATATACCTATATAATTTACCTTATTAATATAATTTCATTTAATTTTAAAATGCATTTATATTATATTGTCTCTATATTGCAATATGATTTATTCAAGTAATGATTAGTAAACTCCCTAAAACTAAAAAAATTTTAAAAAATAAAAATAAAATAAAAACTAAAACTAGCATGAAATAAATAAACAGGTGTCCGTTGTTATTTCTTATTTATTTACTCATGTGTGCCATCGTCCTAGGGTAACCCCATGTGGATGCTAGGCAGTTACCATAGTGATACTTATCAAGTCTCCTTGCCATCCTGATTGAAATAAATCAACCCATAAGTCTCTACGATTTTCTGGTGCAGAGATATTTGATTTGTTACTCGGTTGCTAGGGTAACCCCATCTGGTTGCTAGGCAGTTACCATAGTGATACTTATCAAGTCTTCTTGCCATCCTGATTTAAATAAATCAACCCAGAAGTATGTACGATTTTCTAGTGCAGAGATATGTGATTTGTTACTTGGTTGCTAGGGTAACCCCATCTTGTGGCTAGGCAGTTACCATAGTGATTCTAATCAAGTCTCTTTGCAATCCTGATTGAAATAAATCAACCCAGAAGTCTCTATGATTTTCTGATGCAGAGATATTTGATTTGTTACTCGGTTGCTAGGGTAACTCCATCTGGTTGCTAGGCAGTTACCATAGTGATACTTATCAAGTCTCCTTGGCATCCTGATTTAAATAAATCAACCCAGAATTCTCTACGATTTTCTGGTGCAGAGATATGTGATTTGTTACTCGGTTGCTAGGGTAACCCAATCTGGTTGCTAGGCAGTTACCATAGTGATACTTATCAAGTCTCCTTGGCATCCTGATTGAAATAAATGATCCCAGAATTCTCTACGATTTTCTGGTGCAGAGATATGTGATTTGTTACTCGGTTGCTAGGGTAACCCCATGTGGTTGCTAGGCAGTTACCATAATGATACTTATCAAGTGTCCTTGCCATCCTGAATGAAATAAACCAACCCAGAAGTCTCTACGTTTTTCTGATGCAGAGATATGTGATTTGTTACTCAGTTGCTAGGGTAATCCCATCTGGTTGCTAGGCAGTTACCATAGTGATACTTATCAAGTGTCCTTGCCATCCGGATTGAAATTAATCAACCCAGAAGTCTCTACGATTTTCTGGTGCAGAGATATGTGATTTGTTACTAGGTTGCTAGGGTAACCCCATGTGGTTGATAGGCAGTTACCATAGTGATACTTATCAAGTGTCCTTGCCATCCTGATTGAAATAAACCAACCCAGAAGTCTCTATGTTTTTCTGATGCAGAGATATGTGATTTGTTACTCGGTTGCTAGGGTAACCCCATCTGGTTGCTAGGCAGTTACCATAGTGATACTAATCAAGTCTTCTTGCCATCCTGATTGAAATAAATCAACCCAGAAGTCTCTCTGATTTTCTGGTGCAGAGATATAGTTATTGCTAAACGGTTGCTAGGGTACTCTGTTTAGTTGCTAGGGAGTGGCTTGGCAGCTGCCAATCATGAAACTCCAAAGGCTGCTTGTCAGTATGAATGATATAAACCAACTCCCATGCCTCTGTGACATTCAGAATGGAAGATATCCCTCTATGGATTTTGGTTGCTAAGGTGCTCGACAATGGTTGCTAGGGAGGGGCTAGGAAGTGTTGAGGTGATTCATGATTGGCTGTTTGCTGCCCCGAGTCAAACGAGACCACCCTTGTGTTTCTATGACACTTCTATCCGGAGATATCCCTTTGATGTTTTTCATTAGAAGTCTATGGGACTTGTTGCTAAGGTGCTTTAAATTGTTGCTAGGGCGTGGCTTGATAGCTTCACAATGATCCCGAGAGACTGATTGGTCATCTGAGTAAAATGAGCCCGCCCCCTTGTCTCTATGACACTGTGATCCAGAGCTATGTTCAATACAAAATCCCTATGCAATTTCATGTCATGGGCCGTCCTACACCATTGTAAGTCAATGGGGGCAACTTTGGGCAGCTCCTGCCCCCCAGGGGTGCAACTTTTACCCCATATTAAGGTATGCTCTTAAAGAGCCTGCCAGCCTCTTCAAATGTGGCAAATCACACGTTTCTGCGAAATCCTCGCTCGGAGCTGTGACACGTCAAAGTTTGTCGCAATGTTAAGTCTATGGGATTTTTCGGCCGCTTTTTTGCCCCGGGGCAAACACCGTAACCCCGATCGCTTATAAAAGTCATAGCACACGTGTCCTCAATAGGTCATTCGATTTGACACCTGATTCGTGGGTCTACGCCAAACGGTGCGGGACGAGTTAGGTGCCGAAGTTTTGTACGGAGATATAATAATAAGAACTAGATAGGTACATTTCCTGAAGAAAATGTGAGTGGTGCTTGCCGTGGCAAAACTCGTCAAACAGCATGTTGTAACTGGAAAAGAACAAAAATTATGGTCATAAATAAACCAACCCAGAAGTCTGTACGATTTTCTGGTGCAGAAATATGTGATTTGTTACTCAGTTGCTAGGGGAAGCCCATGTGGTTGCTATGCAGTTACCAAGGTAATACAATACATGGCTCCTTTCCATCCTGAGTGAAATAAGTCAACCCGGAAGTCTGTAGTGTTTTCTGGTGCAGAGATATGTGATTTGTTACTCGGTTGCTAGGGTAACCCCATCTGGTTGCTAGGCAGTTAGCATAGTGATACTAATGAAGTGTCCTTGCCATCCTGATTGAAATAAGTCAACCCGGAAGTCTCTATGTTTTTCTGATGCAGAGATATGTGATTTGTTACTCGGTTGCTAGGGTAACCCCATCTGGTTGCTAGGCAGTTACCATAGTGATACTAATCAAGTCTCCTTGCCATCCTGATTGAAATAAGTCAACCCGAAGTCTCTATGTTTTCTGATGCAGAGATATGTGATTTGTTACTCGGTTGCTAGGGTAACCCCATCTGGTTGCTAGGCAGTTATCATAGTGATACTAATCAAGTCTTCTTGCCATCGTGATTGAAATAAGTCAACCCGGAAGTCTCTACGTTTTTCTGATGCAGAGATATGTGATTTGTTACTCGGTTGCTAGGGTAACCCCATCTGGTTGCTAGGCAGTTACCATAGTGATACTAATCAAGTGTCCTTGCCATCCTGATTGGAATAAGTCAACCCGGAAGTCTCTATGTTTTTCTGATGCAGAGATATGTGATTTGTTACTCGGTTGCTAGGGTAACCCCATCTGGTTGCTAGGCAGTTACCATAGTGATACTAATGAAGTCTCCTTGCCATCCTGATTGAAATAAGTCAACCCAGAAGTCTCTACGATTTTCTGATGCAGAGATATAGTTACTGCTAAACGGTTGCTAGGGTACTCTGTGTAGTTGCTAGGGAGTGGCTTGGCAGCTGCCAATCATGAATCTCCAAAGGCTGCTTGTCAGTATGAATGATATAAACCAACTCCCATGCCTCTGTGACATTCAGAATGGAAGATATCCCTCTATGGATTTTGGTTGTTAAGGTGCTCGACAATGGTTGCTAGGGAGGGGCTAGGAAGTGTTGAAGTGATGCATGATTGGCTGTTTGCTGTCCCGAGTGAAACGAGACCACCCTTGTGTTTCTATGACACTTCTATCCGGAGATATCCCTTTGATCTTTTTCAATAGAAGTGTATGGGACTTGTTGCTAAGGTGCTCTTAATGGTTGCTAGGGCGTGGCTTGATAGCTTCACAATGATCCAGAGAGACTGATTGGTTGTCTGAGTAAAATGAGCCCACCCCTCGTCTCTATGACACTGTGATCCAGAGCTATGTTCAATACAAATCCCTATGCCTTTTCATTTCATGGGCCGTCCTACACCATTATAAGTCAATTGGGGCATTTTTGGGCAGCTCCTGCCCCCCAGGGTGCAACTTTTACCCCATATTGAGGTATGCTCTTACAGAGCCTGCCAGCCTCTTCAAATGTGGCAAATCACACGTTTCTACTGAAATCCTACGCTTGGAGCTGTGACGCGTCAAAGTTTGTCTCAATGTTAAGTCTATGGGATTTTTCGGCCGCTTTTTTGCCCCTGGGGCAAATACCGTACTCCGATACGCTTATAAAAGTCATAGCACATGTGTCCTCAATAGGCCGTTCGATTTGACACCTCATTACGTGGGTCTACGCCAAACGGTGCTTGGGACGAGTTAGGTGCCGAAGTTTTGTTAAGAGATATAAAAATAAAAATAAAAATAAAAATAAAAGTATAATAATAAGTATGTGAGATTACAATAGTGATGCTTTTCAAGCACCACTAACTAGATAGGTACATTTCCTGAAGAAAATGTGAGTGGTGCTTGCCGTGGCAAAACTCGTCAAATAGCATGCTTGAAAAGAACAAAAATTGTGGTCATAAATAAATCAACCCAGAAGTCTCTACGTTTTCTGATGCAGAGATATGTGATTTGTTACTCGGTTGCTAGGGTAAACCCATCTGGTTGCTAGGCAGTTACCATAGTGA
The DNA here is from genome assembly GCF_025860055.1 of Xyrauchen texanus. Lineage (NCBI taxonomy): Eukaryota > Metazoa > Chordata > Actinopteri > Cypriniformes > Catostomidae > Xyrauchen > Xyrauchen texanus. The sequence goes on from NW_026266470.1 coordinate 19,479, forward strand.
TAGTAATGAAGTCTCCTTGCCATCCTTATTGAAATAAGTCAACCCGAAGTCTGTACTATTTTCTGGTGCAGAGATATGTGTTTTGTTACTCGGTTGCTAGGGTAACCCCATCTGGTTGCTAGGCAGTTTCCATAGTGATAGTAATCAAGTTTCCTTGCCATCCTGAGTGAAATAAATCAACCCAGAAGTCTGTACTATTTTCTGGTGTGGAGATATGTGATTTGTTACTCGGTTGCTAGGGTACTATGTGTAGTTGCTAGGGAGTGATTTGGCAGCTGCCAATCATGAAATTCCAAAGGCTGCTTGTCAGTATGAATGACATAAATCAACTCCCATGCCTCTGTGACATTCAGAATGGAAGATATCCCTCTATGGATTTTGGTTGCTAAGGTGCTCGACAATAGTTGCTAGGGAGGGGCTAGGAAGTGTTGAGGTGATTCATGATTGGCTGTTTGCTGCCCCGAGTCAAACGAGACCACCCTTGTGTTGGTATGACACTTCTAGCCGGAGATATCCCTTTGATCTCTTTCATTAGAAGTCTATGGGACTTGTTGCTAAGGTCCTCTAAATGGTTGCTAGGGCGTGGCTTGATAGCTTTGCAATGATCCTGAGAGACTGATTGGTCGTCTTAGTAAAATGAGGCAGGCCCCTTGTCTCTATGACACTGTGATCCAGAGCTATGTTTAATTAAAAATCCCTATTTCATGGGCCGTCCTACACCATTGTAAGTCAATGGGGGCAACTTTGGGCAGCTCCTGCCCCCAGGGGTGCAACTTTTACCCCATATTGAGGTATGCTCTTACAGAGCCTGCCAGCCTCTTCAAATGTGGCAAATCACACGTTTCTGCGAAATCCTCGCTCGGAGCTGTGACGCGTCAAAGTTTGTCTCAATGTTAAGTCAATGGGATTTTTCGGCCGATTTTTTGCCCCTGGGGCAAATACCGTACCCCCGATCGCTTATAAAAGTCATAGCACACGTGTCCTCAATAGGCCGTTCGATTTGACACCTCATTCGTGGGTCTATGCCAAACGGTGCGGGAGGAGTTAGGTGCCGAAGTTTTGTTAAGAGATATAAAAATAAAAATAAAAATAAAAAGTAGATGGGTACATTTCCTGAAGAAAATGTGAGTGGTGCTTGCCGTGGCAAAACTCGTCAAACAGCATGCTGTAACTCGAAAAGAACAAAAATCACGGTCGTAAATAAATCAACCCGGAAGTCTGTACGATTTTCTGGTGCAGAAATATGTGATTTGTTACTCGGTTGCTAGGGTAAGCCCATGTGGTTGCTATGCAGTTACCAAGGTAATACAATACATGGCTCCTTTCCATCCCGAGCGAAATAAGTCAACCCGGAAGTCTGTACGTTTTTCTGATGCAGAGATATTCATTCTTAAATCTATGCATCCATATGCATGAATGTAAAATAGGCTACAACAAACGGCGAGTACCATAAGTAACATTATACTATTAACTTGTAGGCCCTATATCACATGAGCTACCATTGCTTTACACAAACAGCAAAAACCAAAAGGACGTAATATACATCAAACGCACACAAAATATAATTTTACGTTTTCACACAAATATAGAAGTGTGGCTGTAGACATTAACGTTACTTATCATGCATTAAAGATACCATATTTAAAGAAAAAATTAGCTTCAGTGCTTAACAAAAAACGATATAAACTACAACTCATATTATAATACAAATAATATTTCCTACATTTACTTAACATAAAGAGCTGCATTTGACAATACAAGGCTTTATAAAACAGCATAATTGAAACCAACCGTCTCCACTCACCTCAAGAGAATAGTGCGTAGAGTCTGTCAGCCACTGTTCAGTGAAGTCCATCTCTCAGCCAATCAGCAGCGAGCTTTGATTGAACGACCAATAGAATCACACCTTTTAGTGATGATTCGGTCACGAATGATTCGTTCATTGTGAACAAATCTTTAATATGACTCGGGAATACCTCGGGAGTTGTCTCGAAGGTGTCCGAAACTCGTTCACTCATTCACTAATCCTTATAGTGAATGGCATTTGAGTGCATTATATCGGTAAAGAGTTTTTTTTAATTTATTATTATTTTTTATTAATATAGAGAATTCAAGTACAAACAATTAAGGCATAAATCGACGATCATACAGTTGTATTCGTGTTGATAGATGACTTAGAAAAGAACATAGAAGAAGAAAAGGAGAAAAAAAAGGGGTGAGGGTCTTAGTCCAATAACATAAACAATTCCAAAACGGAAAGAAGTTTCAGCGCATTTCTGTCTGTCATCCAATGAAGAGATTTTACAAATGGCTTGAAGTCATTCTTCCATCCATTGAAATGGGGTATATCGGTAAAGAGTGAACGAAATGAAGTGAGTGAATTCGGACGCTGACGTATACACAGTGCGTCGGAGAGATTGAGCTGTCGCAGAAACTGCTTGTCACACGTAGTGATAAAACTACTTTTATCTTAAATGTTACTCACTTTATAAAATAATATTAATAACCATTATAATGACTGTATTTTGTAATTATATATATCTCCGTACCAGCTTTGTAGTTTCATCGATTGAATTGGTTTATCATCCTTAATATGTGTATAATCTTTCAATACTATAACTGCAAACAAAAATAAACACATTAACAATGGTAAATTATTTCATGTATTTATTGTTTTTAGTTATTTTTTTAAACATTTGTTAGAAACTCATGCTCACATATGACGTGGTCGTTGAGCGCACTCAGGCGACCGATATGATTATATTCAAATGAATACACTACCCTACAGATGATTAACGAATATTTTTAAATCATCCACCAAATTGTCATCTCTTTCTTGGAGTTTAATAAGTTAACAACAATGCCACAAATTATTATAACACCTGGCTGTAAGTAAAACACATTACATTGAGTTAATGCCTAAATTATATATTTTAATAATGAAAATAATATACCTATATAATTTACCTTATTAATATAATTTCATTTAATTTTAAAATGCATTTATATTATATTGTCTCTATATTGCAATATGATGTATTCAAGTAATGATTAGTAAACTCCCTAAAACTAAAAAAAATTAAAATAAAATAAAATAAAAACTAAAACTAGCATGAAATAAATAAACGGGTGTCCGTTGTTATTTCTTATTTATTTACTCAAGTGTGCTGTCGTCCTAGGGTAACCCCATGTGGTTGCTAGGCAGTTACCATAGTGATAGTAATCAGGTCTGCTTGCCATCCTGAGTGAAATAAATCAACCCAGAAGTCTGTACTATTTTCTGGTGCAGAGATATGTGATTTGTTACTCGGTTGCTAGGGTAACCCCATCTGGTTGCTAGGCAGTTACCAAAGTGATACTAATCAAGTCTCCTTGCCATCCTGATTTAAATAAATCAACCCAGAAGGCTGTACGATTTTCTGGTGCAGAGATATGTGATTTGTTACTCGGTTGCTAGGGTAACCCCATCTGGTTGCTAGGCAGTTACCATAGTGATACTAATCAAGTCTCCTGGCCATCCTGATTAAAATAAATCAACCCAGAATTCTCTTCAATTTTCTGGTGCAGAGATATGTGATTTGTTACTCGGTTGCTAGGGTAACCCCTCCTTGTTGCTAGGCAGTTACCATAGTGATCATAATCAAGTGTCTTTGCCATCCTGATTGAAATAAACCAACCCAGAAGTATCTAAGTTTTTCTGATGCAGAGATATGTGATTTGTTACTTGGTTGCTAGGGTAACCCCATATGGTTGCTAGGCAGTTACCATAGTGATACTAATGAAGTGTCCTTGCCATCCTTGTTGAAATAAATCAACCCGGAAGTCTGTACTATTTTCTGGTGCAGCGATATGTGATTTGTTACTCGGTTGCTAGGGTAACCCCATCTGGTTGCTAGGCAGTTTCCATAGTGATACTAATCAAGTCTCCTTGCCATCCTTAGTGAAATAAGTCAACCCGAAGTCTGTACTATTTTCTGGTGCCGAGATATGTGATTTGTTTCTCGGTTGCTAGGGTAACCCCATCTGGTTTCTAGGCAGTTACCATAGTGATAGTAATCAAGTCTCCTTGCCATCCTGAGTGAAATAAATCAACCCGAAGTCAGTACTATTTTCTGGTGCAGAGATATGTGATTTGTTACTCTGTTGCTAGGGTAACCCCATCTGGTTGCTAGGCAGTTACCATAGTGGTACTAATCAAGTGTCCTTGCCATTCTGAGTGAAATAAATCAACCCAGAGGTCTGTACTATTTTCTGGTGCAGAGATATGTGATTTGTTACTCGGTTGCTAGGGTAACCCCATCTGGTTGCTAGGCAGTTACCATAGTGATAGTAATCAAGTGTCCTTGCCATCCTGATTGAAATAAGTCAACCCGGAAGTCTCTATGTTTTTGTGATGCAGAGATATGTGATTTGTTACTCGGTTGCTAGGGTAAGCCCATCTGGTTGCTAGGCAGTTAACATAGTGATACTTATCAAGTCTCCTTGCCATCCTGATTGAAATAAATCAACCCAGAAGTCTCTCTGATTTTCTGGTGCAGAGATATAGTTACTGCTAAACGGTTGCTAGGGTACTCTGTGTAGTTGCTAGGGAGTGGCTTGGCAGCTGCCAATCATGAATCTCCAAAGGCTGCTTGTCAGTATGAATGATATAAACCAACTCCCATGCCTCTGTGACATTCAGAATGGAAGATATCCCTCTATGGATTTTGGTTGTTATGGTGCTCGACAATGGTTGCTAGGGAGGGGCTAGGAAGTGTTGAAGTGATGCATGATTGGCTGTTTGCTGCTCAGAGTCAAACGAGACCACCCTTGTGTTTCTATGACACTTCTATCCGGAGATATCCCTTTGATCTTTTTCAGTAGAAGTCTATGGGACTTGTTGCTAAGGTGCTCTTAATGGTTGCTAGGGCGTGGCTTGATAGCTTCACAATGATCCAGAGAGACTGATTGGTCGTCTGAGTAAAATGAGCCCACCCCTCGTCTCTATGACACTGTGATCCAGAGCTATGTTCAATACAAATCCCTATGCCTTTTCATTTCATGGGCCGTCCTACACCATTATAAGTCAATTGGGGCATTTTTGGGCAGCTCCTGCCCCCAGGGGTGCAACTTTTACCCCATATTGAGGTATGCTCTTACAGAGCCTGCCAGCCTCTTCAAATGTGGCAAATCACACGTTTCTACGAAATCCTCGCTTGGAGCTGTGACGCGTCAAAGTTTGTCTCAATGTTAAGTCTATGTGATTTTTTGGCCGCTTTTTTGCCCCTGGGGCAAATACCGTACTCCGATCGCTTATAAAAGTCATAGCACACGTGTCCTCAATAGGCCGTTCGATTTGACACCTCATTCGTGGGTCTACGCCAAACGGTGCGGGACGAGTTAGGTGCCGAAGTTTTGTTAAGAGATATAAAATAAAAATAAAAATAAAAATAAAATAAAAACTAGATAGGTACATTTCCTGAAGAAAATGTGAGTGGTGCTTGCCGTGGCAAAACTCGTGAAACAGCATGTTGTAACTTGAAAAGAACAAAAATTATGGTCATAAATAAATCAACCCAGAAGTCTGTACGATTTTCTGGTGCAGAAATATGTGATTTGTTACTCGGTTGCTAGGGTAAGCCCATGTGGTTGCTATGCAGTTACCAAGGTAATACAATAAATGGCTCCTTTCCATCCTGAGTGAAATAAGTCAACCCGGAAGTCTGTAGTGTTTTCTGGTGCAAAGATATGTGATTTGTTGCTCGGTTGCTAGGGTAACCCCATCTGGTTGCTAGGCAGTTACCATAGTGATACTTATCAAGTGTCCTTGCCATCCTGATTGAAATAAATCAACCCAGAAGTCTGTACGTTTTTCTGATGCAGAGATATGTGATTTGTTATTCGGTTGCTAGGGTAACCCCATGTGGTTGTTAGGCAGTTACCATAGTGATACTAATCAAGTGTCCTTGCCATCCTGATTGAAATAAACCAACCCAGAAGTCTCTACGTTTTTCTGATGCAGAGATATGTGATTTGTTACTTGGTTGCTAGGGTAACCCCATATGGTTGCTAGGCAGTTACCATAGTGATACTAATGAAGTCTCCTTGCCATCCTGAGTAAAATAAGTCAACCCGGAAGTCTCTACTGTTTTCTAGTGCAGAGATATAGTTACTGCTAAACGGTTGCTAGGGTACTCTGTGTAGTTGCTAGGGAGTGGCTTGGCAGCTGCCAATCATGAATCTCCAAAGGCTGCTTGTCAGTATGAATGATATAAACCAACTCCCATGCCTCTGTGACATTCAGAATGTAAGATATCCCTCTATGGATTTTAGTTGTTAAGGTGCTCGACAATGGTTGCTAGGGAGGGGCTAGGAAGTGTTGATTTGATGCATGATTGGCTGTTTGCTGTCCCGAGTCAAACGAGACCACCCTTGTGTTTCTATGACACTTCTATCCGGAGATATCCCTTTGATCTGTTTCAATAGAAGTCTATGGGACTTGTTGCTAAGGTGCTCTTAATGGTTGCTAGGGCGTGGCTTGATAGCTTCACTATGAT
>NW_026266471.1:0-26000 GCF_025860055.1 Xyrauchen texanus
GATCCAGAGCTATGTTCAATACAATATCCCTATGCAATGTCATTTCATGGGCCGTCCTACACCATTGTAAGTCAATGGGGCAACTTTGGGCAGGTCCTGCCCCCCAGGGGTGCAACTTTTACCCCATATTGAGGTATGCTCTTACAGAGCCTGCCAGCCTCTTCAAATGTGGCAAATCACACGTTTCTGCGAAATTCTCGCTCGGAGCTGTGACTCGTCAAAGTTTGTCGCAATGTTAAGTCTAGGTATTTGCCCCTGGGGCAAATACCGTACCCCCGATCGCTTATAAAAGTCATTCCACACCTCTCCTCAATAGGCCGCATAATTTGACGCCTCACTCAGGGGTGTGTGACAAAAGCTGCGGGACAAGTTACGCGCCGAACTTTTGTGTGGAAGAATAATTATTATAACTAGATGGGTACATTTCCTGAAGAAAATGTGAGTGGTGCTTGCCGTGGCAAAACTCGTCAAATAGCCTGCTTGAAAAGAACAGAAATTGTGGTCATAAATAAATCAACCCAGAAGTCTGTATAATTTTCTGGTGCAGAAATATGTGATTTGTTACTAGGTTGCTAGGGTAAGCCCATGTGGTTGCTATGCAGTTAGCAAGGTAATACAATACATGGCTCCTTTCCATCCTGAGTGAAATAATTCAACCCAAAAGTCTGTACTGTTTTCTGGTGCAGAGATATGTGATTTGTTACTCGGTTGCTAGGGTAACCCCATCTGGTTGCTAGGCAGTTACCATAGTGATACTAATCAAGTCTCCTTGCCATCCTGATTGAAATAAGTCAACCCGGAAGTCTCTACGTTTTTCTGATGCAGAGATATGTGATTTGTTACTCGGTTGCTAGGGTAACCCCATCTGGTTGCTAGGCAGTTACCATAGTGATACTAATCAAGTCTCCTTGCCATCCTGATTGAAATAAATCAACCCGGAAGTCTGTACGTTTTTCTGATGCAGAGATATGTGATTTGTTACTCGGTTGCTAGGGTAACCCCATCTGGTTGCTAGGCAGTTACCATAGTGATACTAATGAAGTCTCCTTGCCATCCTGATTGAAATAAATCAACCCGGAAGTCTGTACTCTTTTCTGGTGCCGAGATATGTGATTTGTTTCTCGGTTGCTAGGGTAACCCCATCTGGTTGCTAGGCAGTTACCATAGTGATAGTAATCAAGTGTCCTTGCCATCCTGATTGAAATAAATCAACCCGGAAGTCTGTACTCTTTTCTGGTGCCGAGATATGTGATTTGTTTCTCGGTTGCTAGGGTAAGCCCATCTGGTTGCTAGGCAGATACCATAGTGATACTAATCAAGTGTCCTTGCCATCCTGAGTGAAATAAGTCAACCCGGAAGTCTCTACGTTTTTCTGATGCAGAGATATGTGATTTGTTACTCGGTTGCTAGGGTAAGCTCATCTGGTTGCTAGGCAGTTACCATAGTGATACTAATGAAGTGTCCTTGCCATCCTGATTGAAATAAGTCAACCCGGAAGTCTCTATGTTTTTGTGATGCAGAGATATGTGATTTGTTACTCGGTTGCTAGGGTAAGCCGATCTGGTTGCTAGGCAGTTTCCATAGTGATACTAATGAAGTGTCCTTTCCATCCTGATTGAAATAAGTCAACCCGGAAGTCTCTACGTTGTTCTGATGCAGAGATATGTGATTTGTTACTCGGTTGCTAGGGTAACCCCATGTGGTTGCTAGGCAGTTACCATAGTGATACTAATCAAGTCTCCTTGCCATCCTGATTGAAATAAATCAACCCAGAAGTCTCTCTGATTTTGTGGTGCAGAGATATAGTTACTGCTAAACGGTTGCTAGGGTACTCTGTTTAGTTGCTAGGGAGTGGCTTGGCAGCTGCCAATCATGAATCTCCAAAGGCTGCTTGTCAGTATGAATGATATAAACCAACTCCCATGCCTCTGTGACATTCAGAATGGAAGATATCCCTCTATGGATTTTGGTTGTTAAGGTGCTCGACAATGGTTGCTAGGGAGGGGCTAGGAAGTGTTGATTTGATGCATGATTGGCTGTTTGCTGTCCCGAGTCAAACGAGACCACCCTTGTGTTTCTATGACACTTCTATCCGGAGATATCCCTTTGATCTGTTTCAATAGAAGTCTATGGGACTTGTTGCTAAGGTGCTCTTAATGGTTGCTAGGGCGTGGCTTGATAGCTTCACAATGATCCTGAGAGACTGATTGGTCGTCTGAGTAAAATGAGCCCACCCCCTCGTCTCTATGACACTGTGATCCAGAGCTATGTTCAATACAAATCCCTATGCCTTTTCATTTCATGGGCCGTCCTACACCATTATAAGTCAATTGGGGCATTTTTGGGCAGCTCCTGCCCCCAGGGGTGCAACTTTTACCCCATATTGAGGTATGCTCTTACAGAGCCTGCCAGCCTCTTCAAATGTGGCAAATCACACGTTTCTGTGAAATCCTCGCTCGGAGCTGTGACGCCTCAAAGTTTGTCACAATGTTAAGTCTATGGGATTTTTCGGCCGCTTTTTTGCCCCTGGGGCAAATACCGTACCCCGATCGCTTATAAAAGTCATAGCACACGTGTCCTCAATAGGCCGTTCGATTTGACACCTCATTTGTGGGTCTACGCCAAACGGTGCGGGACGAGTTAGGTGCCGAAGTTTTGTACGGAGATAGAATAATAATAAAAAGAAGAAAAATAAAAATAAGTATGTGAGATTACAATAGTGATGCTTTGCAAGCACCACTAACTAGATGGGTACATTTCCTGAAGAAAATGTGAGTGGTGCTTGCCGTGGCAAAACTCGTCAAACAGCATGTTGTAACTTGAAAATAACAAAAATTATGGTCATAAATAAACCAACCCAGAAGTCTGTACGATGTTCTGGTGCAGAAATATGTGATTTGTTACTCGGTTGCTAGGGTAAGCCCGTGTGGTTGCTATGCAGTTACCAAGGTAATACAATACATGGCTCCTTTCCATCCTGAGTGAAATAAGTCAACCCGGAAGTCTGTAGTGTGTTCTGGTGCAGAGATATGTGATATGTTGCTCGGTTGCTAGGGTAACTCCATCTGGTTGCTAGGCAGTTACCATAGTGATACTAATCAAGTCTCCTGGCCATCCTGATTAAAATAAATCAACCCGGAAGTCTCTATGTTTTTGTGATGCAGAGATATGTGATTTTTTACTCGGTTGCTAGGGTAACCCCATCTGGTTGCTAGGCAGATACCATAGTGATACTAATCAAGTGTCCTTGCCATCCTTATTGAAATAAGTCAACCCGGAAGTCTCTACGCTTTTCTGATGCAGAGATATGTGATTTGTTACTCGGTTGCTAGGGTAAGCCCATCTGGTTGCTAGGCAGTTACCATAGTGATACTAATGAAGTCTCCTTGCCATCCTGATTGAAATAAGTCAACCCGGAAGTCTCTATGTTTTTGTGATGCAGAGATATGTGATTTTTTACTCGGTTGCTAGGGTAACCCCATCTGGTTGCTAGGCAGATACCATAGTGATACTAATCAAGTGTCCTTGCCATCCTTATTGAAATAAGTCAACCCGGAAGTCTCTACGTTTTTCTGATGCAGAGATATGTGATTTGTTACTCGGTTGCTAGGGTAAGCCCATCTGGTTGCTAGGCAGTTACCATAGTGATACTAATGAAGTGTCCTTGCCATCCTGATTGAAGTAAGTCAACCCGGAAGTCTCTATGTTTTTGTGATGCAGAGATATGTGATTTGTTACTCGGTTGCTAGGGTAAGCCCATCTGGTTGCTAGGCAGTTACCATAGTGATACTAATGAAGTGTCCTTGCCATCCTGATTGAAATAAGTCAACCCGGAAGTCTCTACGTTTTTCTGATGCAGAGATATGTGATTTGTTACTCGGTTGCTAGGGTAACCCCATCTGGTTGCTAGGCAGTTAACATAGTGATACTTATCAAGTGTCCTTGCCATCCTGATTGAAATAAATCAACCCAGAAGTCTCTCTGATTTTCTGGTGCAGAGATATAGTTACTGCTAAACGGTTGCTAGGGTACTCTGTGTAGTTGCTAGGAGTGGCTTGGCAGCTGCCAATCATGAATCTCCAAAGGCTGCTTGTCAGTATGAATGATATAAACCAACTCCCATGCCTCTGTGACATTCAGAATGGAAGATATCCCTCTATGGATTTTGGTTGTTAAGGTGCTCGACAATGGTTGCTAGGGAGGGGCTAGGAAGTGTTGAAGTGATGCATGATTGGCTGTTTGCTGTCCCGAGTCAAACGAGACCACCCTTGTGTTTCTATGACACTTCTATCCGGAGATATCCCTTTGATCTTTTTCAATAGAAGTCTATGGGACTTGTTGCTAAGGTGCTCTTAATGGTTGCTAGGGCGTGGCTTGATAGCTTCACAATGATCCAGAGAGACTGATTGGTTGTCTGAGTAAAATGAGCCCACCCCCTCGTCTCTATGACACTGTGATCCAGAGCTATGTTCAATACAAATCCCTATGCCTTTTCATTTCATGGGCCGTCCTACACCATTATAAGTCAATTGGGGCATTTTTGGGCAGCTCCTGCCCCCAGGGGTGCAACTTTTACCCCATATTGAGGTATGCTCTTACAGAGCCTGCCAGCCTCTTCAAATGTGGCAAATCACACGTTTCTACGAAATCCTCGCTTGGAGCTGTGACGCGTCAAAGTTTGTCTCAATGTTAAGTCTATGGGATTTTTCGGCCGCTTTTTTGCCCCTGGGGCAAATACCATACCCCCGATCACTTATAAAAGTCATAGCACACGTGTCCTCAATAGGCCGTTCGATTTGACACCTCATTCGTGGGTCTACGCCAAACGGTGCGGGACGAGTTAGGTGCCGAAGTTTTGTTAAGAGATATAATAAAAATAAAAATAAAAAGTATAATAAGTATGTGAGATTACAATAGTGATGCTTTGCAAGCACCACTAACTAGATAGGTACATTTCCTGAAGAAAATGTGAGTGGTGCTTGCCGTGGCAAAACTCGTCAAATAGCCTGCTTGAAAAGAACAGAAATTGTGGTCATAAATAAATCAACCCAGAAGTCTGTATAATGTTCTGGTGCAGAAATATGTGATTTGTTAGTAGGTTGCTAGGGTAACCCCATGTGGTTGCTAGGCAGTTACCATAGTGATACTAATCAAGTGTCCTTGCCATCCTGATTGAAATAAGTCAAACCGGAAGTCTGTATGTTTTTGTGATGCAGAGATATGTGATTTGTTACTCGGTTGCTAGGGTAAGCCCATCTGGTTGCTAGGCAGTTACCATAGTGATACTAATGAAGTCTCCTTTCCATCCTGATTGAAATAAGTCAACCCGGAAGTCTCTACGTTTTTCTGATGCAGAGATATGTGATTTGTTACTCGGTTGCTAGGGTAACCCCATCTGGTTGCTAGGCAGTTACCATAGTGATACTAATCAAGTGTCCTTGCCATCCTGATTGAAATAAATCAACCCAGAAGTCTCTCTGATTTTCTGGTGCAGAGATATAGTTACTGCTAAACGGTTGCTAGGGTACTCTGTTTAGTTGCTAGGGAGTGGCTTGGCAGCTGCCAATCATGAATCTCCAAAGGCTGCTTGTCAGTATGAATGATATAAACCAACTCCCATGCCTCTGTGACATTCAGAATGGAAGATATCCCTCTATGGATTTTGGTTGTTAAGGTGCTCGACAATGGTTGCTAGGGAGGGGCTAGGAAGTGTTGATTTGATGCATGATTGGCTGTTTGCTGTCCCGAGTCAAACGAGACCACCCTTGTGTTTCTATGACACTTCTATCCGGAGATATCCCTTTGATCTGTTTCAATAGAAGTCTATGGGACTTGTTGCTAAGGTGCTCTTAATGGTTGCTAGGGCGTGGCTTGATAGCTTCACAATGATCCTGAGAGACTGATTGGTCGTCTGAGTAAAATGAGCCCACCCCCTCGTCTCTATGACACTGTGATCCAGAGCTATGTTCAATACAAATCCCTATGCCTTTTCATTTCATGGGCCGTCCTACACCATTATAAGTCAATTGGGGCATTTTTGGGCAGCTCCTGCCCCCAGGGGTGCAACTTTTACCCCATATTGAGGTATGCTCTTACAGAGCCTGCCAGCCTCTTCAAATGTGGCAAATCACACGTTTCTACGAAATCCTCGCTTGGAGCTGTGACGCGTCAAAGTTTGTCTCAATGTTAAGTCTATGGGATTTTTCGGCCGCTTTTTTGCCCCTGGGGCAAATACCGTACCCCGATCGCTTATAAAAGTCATAGCACACGTGTCCTCAATAGGCCGTTCGATTTGACACCTCATTCGTGGGTCTACGCCAAACGGTGCGGGACGAGTTAGGTGCCGAAGTTTTGTTAAGAGATATAATAAAAATAAAAATAAAAAGTATAATAAGTATGTGAGATTACAATAGTGATGCTTTGCAAGCACCACTAACTAGATAGGTACATTTCCTGAAGAAAATGTGAGTGGTGCTTGCCGTGGCAAAACTCGTCAAACAGCATGTTGTAACTTGAAAAGAAAAAAAATTATGGTCATAAATAAATCAGCCCAGAAGTCTGTACGATTTTCTGGTGCAGAAATATGTGATTTGTTACTCGGTTGCTAGGGTAAGCCCGTGTGGTTGCTATGCAGTTACCAAGGTAATACAATACATGGCTCCTTTCCATCCTGAGTGAAATAAGTCAACCCGGAAGTCTGTAGTGTGTTCTGGTGCAGAGATATGTGATATGTTGCTCGGTTGCTAGGGTAACTCCATCTGGTTGCTAGGCAGTTACCATAGTGATACTAATCAAGTCTCCTGGCCATCCTGATTAAAATAAATCAACCCGGAAGTCTCTATGTTTTTGTGATGCAGAGATATGTGATTTTTTACTCGGTTGCTAGGGTAACCCCATCTGGTTGCTAGGCAGATACCATAGTGATACTAATCAAGTGTCCTTGCCATCCTTATTGAAATAAGTCAACCCGGAAGTCTCTACGCTTTTCTGATGCAGAGATATGTGATTTGTTACTCGGTTGCTAGGGTAAGCCCATCTGGTTGCTAGGCAGTTACCATAGTGATACTAATGAAGTCTCCTTGCCATCCTGATTGAAATAAGTCAACCCGGAAGTCTCTATGTTTTTGTGATGCAGAGATATGTGATTTTTTACTCGGTTGCTAGGGTAACCCCATCTGGTTGCTAGGCAGATACCATAGTGATACTAATCAAGTGTCCTTGCCATCCTTATTGAAATAAGTCAACCCGGAAGTCTCTACGCTTTTCTGATGCAGAGATATGTGATTTGTTACTCGGTTGCTAGGGTAAGCCCATCTGGTTGCTAGGCAGTTACCATAGTGATACTAATGAAGTCTCCTTGCCATCCTGATTGAAGTAAGTCAACCCGAAGTCTCTATGTTTTTGTGATGCAGAGATATGTGATTTGTTACTCGGTTGCTAGGGTAAGCCCATCTGGTTGCTAGGCAGTTACCATAGTGATACTAATGAAGTGTCCTTGCCATCCTGATTGAAATAAGTCAACCCGGAAGTCTCTACGCTTTTCTGATGCAGAGATATGTGATTTGTTACTCGGTTGCTAGGGTAACCCCATCTGGTTGCTAGGCAGTTAACATAGTGATACTTATCAAGTCTCCTTGCCATCCTGATTGAAATAAATCAACCCAGAAGTCTCTCTGATTTTCTGGTGCAGAGATATAGTTACTGCTAAACGGTTGCTAGGGTACTCTGTGTAGTTGCTAGGGAGTGGCTTGGCAGCTGCCAATCATGAATCTCCAAAGGCTGCTTGTCAGTATGAATGATATAAACCAACTCCCATGCCTCTGTGACATTCAGAATGGAAGATATCCCTCTATGGATTTTGGTTGTTAAGGTGCTCGACAATGGTTGCTAGGGAGGGGCTAGGAAGTGTTGAAGTGATGCATGATTGGCTGTTTGCTGTCCCGAGTCAAACGAGACCACCCTTGTGTTTCTATGACACTTCTATCCGGAGATATCCCTTTGATCTTTTTCAATAGAAGTCTATGGGACTTGTTGCTAAGGTGCTCTTAATGGTTGCTAGGGCGTGGCTTGATAGCTTCACAATGATCCAGAGAGACTGATTGGTTGTCTGAGTAAAATGAGCCCACCCCCTCGTCTCTATGACACTGTGATCCAGAGCTATGTTCAATACAAATCCCTATGCCTTTTCATTTCATGGGCCGTCCTACACCATTATAAGTCAATTGGGGCATTTTTGGGCAGCTCCTGCCCCCCAGGGGTGCAACTTTTACCCCATATTGAGGTATGCTCTTACAGAGCCTGCCAGCCTCTTCAAATGTGGCAAATCACACGTTTCTACGAAATCCTCGCTTGGAGCTGTGACGCGTCAAAGTTTGTCTCAATGTTAAGTCTATGGGATTTTTCGGCCGCTTTTTTGCCCCTGGGGCAAATACCGCACCTCGATCGCTTATAAAAGTCATAGCACACGTGTCCTCAATAGGCCGCTCGATTTGATACCTCATTCGTGGGTCTACGCCAAACGGTGCGGGACGAGTTAGGTGCCGAAGTTTTGTTAAGAGATATAATAAAAATAAAAATAACTAGATGGGTACATTTCCTGAAGAAAATGTGAGTGGTGCTTGCCGTGGCAAAACTCGGCCAAACAGCATGTTGTAACTTGAAAATAACAAAAATTATGGTCATAAATAAACCAACCCAGAAATGTGTACGATGTTCTGGTGCAGAAATATGTGATTTGTTACTCGGTTGCTAGGGTAAGCCCGTGTGGTTGCTATGCAGTTACCAAGGTAATACAATACATGGCTCCTTTCCATCCTGAGTGAAATAAGTCAACCCGAAGTCTGTAGTGTGTTCTGGTGCAGAGATATGTGATATGTTGCTCGGTTGCTAGGGTAACTCCATCTGGTTGCTAGGCAGTTACCATAGTGATACTAATCAAGTCTCCTGGCCATCCTGATTAAAATAAATCAACCCGGAAGTCTCTATGTTTTTGTGATGCAGAGATATGTGATTTTTTACTCGGTTGCTAGGGTAACCCCATCTGGTTGCTAGGCAGATACCATAGTGATACTAATCAAGTGTCCTTGCCATCCTTATTGAAATAAGTCAACCCGAAGTCTCTACGCTTTTCTGATGCAGAGATATGTGATTTGTTACTCGGTTGCTAGGGTAAGCCCATCTGGTTGCTAGGCAGTTACCATAGTGATACTAATGAAGTCTCCTTGCCATCCTGATTGAAATAAGTCAACCCGGAAGTCTCTATGTTTTTGTGATGCAGAGATATGTGATTTTTTACTCGGTTGCTAGGGTAACCCCATCTGGTTGCTAGGCAGATACCATAGTGATACTAATCAAGTGTCCTTGCCATCCTTATTGAAATAAGTCAACCCGGAAGTCTCTACGCTTTTCTGATGCAGAGATATGTGATTTGTTACTCGGTTGCTAGGGTAAGCCCATCTGGTTGCTAGGCAGTTACCATAGTGATTCTAATGAAGTCTCCTTGCCATCCTGATTGAAGTAAGTCAACCCGGAAGTCTCTATGTTTTTGTGATGCAGAGATATGTGATTTGTTACTCGGTTGCTAGGGTAAGCCCATCTGGTTGCTAGGCAGTTACCATAGTGATACTAATGAAGTGTCCTTGCCATCCTGATTGAAATAAGTCAACCCGGAAGTCTCTACGCTTTTCTGATGCAGAGATATGTGATTTGTTACTCGGTTGCTAGGGTAACCCCATCTGGTTGCTAGGCAGTTAACATAGTGATACTTATCAAGTCTCCTTGCCATCCTGATTGAAATAAATCAACCCAGAAGTCTCTCTGATTTTCTGGTGCAGAGATATAGTTACTGCTAAACGGTTGCTAGGGTACTCTGTGTAGTTGCTAGGGAGTGGCTTGGCAGCTGCCAATCATGAATCTCCAAAGGCTGCTTGTCAGTATGAATGATATAAACCAACTCCCATGCCTCTGTGACATTCAGAATGGAAGATATCCCTCTATGGATTTTGGTTGTTAAGGTGCTCGACAATGGTTGCTAGGGAGGGGCTAGGAAGTGTTGAAGTGATGCATGATTGGCTGTTTGCTGTCCCGAGTCAAACGAGACCACCCTTGTGTTTCTATGACACTTCTATCCGGAGATATCCCTTTGATCTTTTTCAATAGAAGTCTATGGGACTTGTTGCTAAGGTGCTCTTAATGGTTGCTAGGGCGTGGCTTGATAGCTTCACAATGATCCAGAGAGACTGATTGGTTGTCTGAGTAAAATGAGCCCACCCCTCGTCTCTATGACACTGTGATCCAGAGCTATGTTCAATACAAATCCCTATGCCTTTTCATTTCATGGGCCGCCCTACACCATTATAAGTCAATTGGGGCATTTTTGGGCAGCTCCTGCCCCCAGGGGTGCAACTTTTACCCCATATTGAGGTATGCTCTTACAGAGCCTGCCAGCCTCTTCAAATGTGGCAAATCACACGCTTCTACGAAATCCTCGCTTGGAGCTGTGACGCCAAAGTTTGTCTCAATGTTAAGTCTATGGGATTTTTCGGCCGCTTTTTTGCCCCTGGGGCAAATACCGCACTCCGATCGCTTATAAAAGTCATAGCACACGTGTCCTCAATAGGCCGCTCGATTTGATACCTCATTCGTGGGTCTACGCCAAACGGTGCGGGACGAAGTTAGGTGTCGAAGTTTTGTTAAGAGATATAATAAATAAATAAAATAACTAGATAGGTACATTTCCTGAAGAAAATGTGAGTGGTGCTTGCCGTGGCAAAACTCGCCAAATAGCATGTCTTGAAAAGAACAAAAATTATGGTCATAAATAAATCAACCCAGAAGTCTCTACGATTTTCTGATGCAGAGATATGTGATTTGTTACTCGGTTGCTAGGGTAAACCCATCTGGTTGCTAGGCAGTTACCATAGTGATAGTAATGAAGTCTCCTTGCCATCCTGATTGAAATAAGTCAACCCGAAGTCTGTACTGTTTTCTGGTGCAGAGATATGTGATTTGTTACTCGGTTGCTAGGGTAACCCCATCTGGTTGCTAGGCAGTTACCATAGTGATACTAATCAAGTTTCCTTGCCATCCTGAGTGAAATAAATCAACCCAGAAGTCTGTACTATTTTCTGGTGTAGAGATATGTGATTTGTTACTCGGTTGCTAGGGTACTATGTGTAGTTGCTAGGAGTGGTTTGGCAGCTGCCAATCATGAAATTCCAAAGGCTGCTTGTCAGTATGAATGATATAAATCAACTCCCATGCCTCTGTGACATTCAGAATGGAAGATATCCCTCTATGGATTTTGGTTGCTAAGGTGCTCGACAATAGTTGCTAGGGAGGGGCTAGGAAGTGTTGAGGTGATTCATGATTGGCTGTTTGCTGCCCCGAGTCAAACGAGACCACCCTTGTGTTGGTATGACACTTCTAGCCGGAGATATCCCTTTGATCTCTGTCATTAGAAGTCTATGGGACTTGTTGCTAAGGTCCTCTAAATGGTTGCTAGGGCGTGGCTTGATAGCTTTGCAATGATCCTGAGAGACTGATTGGTCGTCTTAGTAAAATGAGGCAGGCCCCTTGTCTCTATGACACTGTGATCCAGAGCTATGTTTAATTAAAAATCCCTATTTCATGGGCCGCCCTACACCATTATAAGTCAATTGGGGCATTTTGGGCAGCTCCTGCCCCCAGGGGTGCAACTTTTACCCCATATTGAGGTATGCTCTTACAGAGCCTGCCAGCCTCTTCAAATGTGGCAAATCACACGTTTCTGCGAAATCCTCGCTCGGAGCTGTGACGCGCACAAAGTTTGTCTCAATGTTAAGTCAATGGGATTTTTCGGCCGCTTTTTGCCCCTGGGGCAAATACCGCACTCCGATCGCTTATAAAAGTCATAGCACACGTGTCCTCAATAGGCCGTTCGATTTGACACCTCATTCGTGGGTCTATGCCAAACGGTGCGGGACGAGTTAGGTGCCGAAGTTTTGTTAAGAGATATAAAAATAAAAATAAAAATAAAAATAAAAATAACTAGATAGGTACATTTCCTGAAGAAAATGTGAGTGGTGCTTGCCGTGGCAAAACTCGTCAAATAGCCTGCTTGAAAAGAACAGAAATTGTGGTCATAAATAAATCAACCCAGAAGTCTGTATAATTTTCTGGTGCAGAAATATGTGATTTGTTACTAGGTTGCTAGGGTAAGCCCATGTGGTTGCTATGCAGTTAGCAAGGTAATACAATACATGGCTCCTTTCCATCCTGAGTGAAATAAGTCAACCCAGAAGTCTGTACTGTTTTCTGGTGCAGAGATATGTGATTTGTTACTCGGTTGCTAGGGTAACCCCATCTGGTTGCTAGGCAGTTACCATAGTGATACTAATCAAGTCTCCTTGCCATCCTGATTGAAATAAGTCAACCCGAAGTCTCTACGTTTTTCTGATGCAGAGATATGTGATTTGTTACTCGGTTGCTAGGGTAACCCCATCTGGTTGCTAGGCAGTTACCATAGTGATACTAATCAAGTCTCCTTGCCATCCTGATTGAAATAAGTCAACCCGGAAGTCTCTACGCTTTTCTGATGCAGAGATATGTGATTTGTTACTCGGTTGCTAGGGTAACCCCATCTGGTTGCTAGGCAGTTACCATAGTGATACTAATGAAGTCTCCTTGCCATCCTGATTGAAATAAATCAACCCGAAGTCTGTACTCTTTCTGGTGCCGAGATATGTGATTTGTTTCTCGGTTGCTAGGGTAACCCCATCTGGTTGCTAGGCAGTTACCATAGTGATAGTAATCAAGTGTCCTTGCCATCCTGATTGAAATAAATCAACCCGAAGTCTGTACTCTTTTCTGGTGCCGAGATATGTGATTTGTTTCTCGGTTGCTAGGGTAAGCCCATCTGGTTGCTAGGCAGATACCATAGTGATACTAATCAAGTGTCCTTGCCATCCTGAGTGAAATAAGTCAACCCGAAGTCTCTACGCTTTTCTGATGCAGAGATATGTGATTTGTTACTCGGTTGCTAGGGTAAGCTCATCTGGTTGCTAGGCAGTTACCATAGTGATACTAATGAAGTGTCCTTGCCATCCTGATTGAAATAAGTCAACCCGAAGTCTCTATGTTTTTGTGATGCAGAGATATGTGATTTGTTACTCGGTTGCTAGGGTAAGCCCATCTGGTTGCTAGGCAGTTACCATAGTGATACTAATGAAGTGTCCTTTCCATCCTGATTGAAATAAGTCAACCCGAAGTCTCTACGTTGTTCTGATGCAGAGATATGTGATTTGTTACTCGGTTGCTAGGGTAACCCCATCTGGTTGCTAGGCAGTTACCATAGTGATACTAATCAAGTCTCCTTGCCATCCTGATTGAAATAAATCAACCCAGAAGTCTCTCTGATTTTCTGGTGCAGAGATATAGTTACTGCTAAACGGTTGCTAGGGTACTCTGTTTAGTTGCTAGGAGTGGCTTGGCAGCTGCCAATCATGAATCTCCAAAGGCTGCTTGTCAGTATGAATGATATAAACCAACTCCCATGCCTCTGTGACATTCAGAATGGAAGATATCCCTCTATGGATTTTGGTTGTTAAGGTGCTCGACAATGGTTGCTAGGAGGGGCTAGGAAGTGTTGATTTGATGCATGATTGGCTGTTTGCTGTCCCGAGTCAAACGAGACCACCCTTGTGTTTCTATGACACTTCTATCCGGAGATATCCCTTTGATCTGTTTCAATAGAAGTCTATGGGACTTGTTGCTAAGGTGCTCTTAATGGTTGCTAGGGCGTGGCTTGATAGCTTCACAATGATCCTGAGAGACTGATTGGTCGTCTGAGTAAAATGAGCCCACCCCCTCGTCTCTATGACACTGTGATCCAGAGCTATGTTCAATACAAATCCCTATGCCTTTTCATTTCATGGGCCGTCCTACACCATTATAAGTCAATTGGGGCATTTTTGGGCAGCTCCTGCCCCCAGGGGTGCAACTTTTACCCCATATTGAGGTATGCTCTTACAGAGCCTGCCAGCCTCTTCAAATGTGGCAAATCACACGCTTCTGTGAAATCCTCGCTGGAGCTGTGACGCTCAAAGTTTGTCACAATGTTAAGTCTATGGGATTTTTCGCCGCTTTTTTGCCCCTGGGGCAAATACCGCACTCCGATCGCTTATAAAAGTCATAGCACACGTGTCCTCAATAGGCCGCTCGATTTGACACCTCATTTGTGGGTCTACGCCAAACGGTGCGGGACGAGTTAGGTGCCGAAGTTTTGTTAAGGAGATAGAATAATAATAAATAAGAATAAAAATAAATAACTAGATAGGTACATTTCCTGAAGAAAATGTGAGTGGTGCTTGCCGTGGCAAAACTCGCCAAACAGCATGTTGTAACTGGAAAAGAACAAAAATTATGGTCATAAATAAATCAACCCAGAAGTCTGTACGATTTTCTGGTGCAGAAATATGTGATTTGTTACTCGGTTGCTAGGGTAAGCCCGTGTGGTTGCTATGCAGTTACCAAGGTAATACAATACATGGCTCCTTTCCATCCTGAGTGAAATAAGTCAACCCGAAGTCTGTAGTGTGTTCTGGTGCAGAGATATGTGATATGTTGCTCGGTTGCTAGGGTAACTCCATCTGGTTGCTAGGCAGTTACCATAGTGATACTAATCAAGTCTCCTGGCCATCCTGATTAAAATAAATCAACCCGAAGTCTCTATGTTTTTGTGATGCAGAGATATGTGATTTTTTACTCGGTTGCTAGGGTAACCCCATCTGGTTGCTAGGCAGATACCATAGTGATACTAATCAAGTGTCCTTGCCATCCTTATTGAAATAAGTCAACCCGGAAGTCTCTACGCTTTTCTGATGCAGAGATATGTGATTTGTTACTCGGTTGCTAGGGTAAGCCCATCTGGTTGCTAGGCAGTTACCATAGTGATACTAATGAAGTCTCCTTGCCATCCTGATTGAAATAAGTCAACCCGAAGTCTCTATGTTTTTGTGATGCAGAGATATGTGATTTTTTACTCGGTTGCTAGGGTAAGCCCATCTGGTTGCTAGGCAGTTACCATAGTGATACTAATGAAGTCTCCTTGCCATCCTGATTGAAGTAAGTCAACCCGAAGTCTCTATGTTTTTGTGATGCAGAGATATGTGATTTGTTACTCGGTTGCTAGGGTAAGCCCATCTGGTTGCTAGGCAGTTACCATAGTGATACTAATGAAGTGTCCTTGCCATCCTGATTGAAATAAGTCAACCCGAAGTCTCTACGCTTTTCTGATGCAGAGATATGTGATTTGTTACTCGGTTGCTAGGGTAACCCCATCTGGTTGCTAGGCAGTTAACATAGTGATACTTATCAAGTCTCCTTGCCATCCTGATTGAAATAAATCAACCCAGAAGTCTCTCTGATTTTCTGGTGCAGAGATATAGTTACTGCTAAACGGTTGCTAGGGTACTCTGTGTAGTTGCTAGGAGTGGCTTGGCAGCTGCCAATCATGAATCTCCAAAGGCTGCTTGTCAGTATGAATGATATAAACCAACTCCCATGCCTCTGTGACATTCAGAATGGAAGATATCCCTCTATGGATTTTGGTTGTTAAGGTGCTCGACAATGGTTGCTAGGGAGGGGCTAGGAAGTGTTGAAGTGATGCATGATTGGCTGTTTGCTGTCCCGAGTCAAACGAGACCACCCTTGTGTTTCTATGACACTTCTATCCGGAGATATCCCTTTGATCTTTTTCAATAGAAGTCTATGGGACTTGTTGCTAAGGTGCTCTTAATGGTTGCTAGGGCGTGGCTTGATAGCTTCACAATGATCCAGAGAGACTGATTGGTTGTCTGAGTAAAATGAGCCCACCCCCTCGTCTCTATGACACTGTGATCCAGAGCTATGTTCAATACAAATCCCTATGCCTTTTCATTTCATGGGCCGCCCTACACCATTATAAGTCAATTGGGGCATTTTTGGGCAGCTCCTGCCCCCAGGGGTGCAACTTTTACCCCATATTGAGGTATGCTCTTACAGAGCCTGCCAGCCTCTTCAAATGTGGCAAATCACACGCTTCTACGAAATCCTCGCTTGGAGCTGTGACGCGTCAAAGTTTGTCTCAATGTTAAGTCTATGGGATTTTTCGGCCGCTTTTTTGCCCCTGGGGCAAATACCGCACTCCGATCGCTTATAAAAGTCATAGCACACGTGTCCTCAATAGGCCGCTCGATTTGATACCTCATTCGTGGGTCTACGCCAAACGGTGCGGGACGAGTTAGGTGCCGAAGTTTTGTTAAGAGATATAAAATAAAATAAAAATAAAAATAATAAGTATGTGAGATTACATAGTGATGCTTTGCAAGACCACTAATAGTGAGATTACAGGATGCTTTGCAAGCACCACTAACTAGATAGGTACATTTCCTGAAGAAAATGTGAGTGGTGCTTGCCGTGGCAAAACTCGTCAAATAGCCTGCTTGAAAAGAACAGAAATTGTGGTCATAAATAAATCAACCCAGAAGTCTGTATAATTTTCTGGTGCAGAAATATGTGATTTGTTACTAGGTTGCTAGGGTAAGCCCATGTGGTTGCTATGCAGTTACCAAGGTAATACAATACATGGCTCCTTTCCATCCTGAGTGAAATAAGTCAACCCAGAAGTCTGTACTGTTTTCTGGTGCAGAGATATGTGATTTGTTACTCGGTTGCTAGGGTAACCCCATGTGGTTGCTAGGCAGTTACCATAGTGATACTTATCAAGTCTCCTTGCCATCCTGATTGAAATAAGTCAACCCGGAAGTCTCTATGTTTTTGTGATGCAGAGATATGTGATTTGTTACTTGGTTGCTAGGGTAACCCCATCTGGTTGCTAGGCAGTTACCATAGTGATACTAATGAAGTGTCCTTGCCATCCTGATTGAAATAAGTCAACCCGGAAGTCTCTACGCTTTTCTGATGCAGAGATATGTGATTTGTTACTCGGTTGCTAGGGTAACCCCATCTGGTTGCTAGGCAGTTACCATAGTGATACTAATCAAGTCTCCTTGCCATCCTGATTGAAATAAATCAACCCAGAAGTCTCTCTGATTTTCTGGTGCAGAGATATAGTTACTGCTAAACGGTTGCTAGGGTACTCTGTTTAGTTGCTAGGGAGTGGCTTGGCAGCTGCCAATCATGAATCTCCAAAGGCTGCTTGTCAGTATGAATGATATAAACCAACTCCCATGCCTCTGTGACATTCAGAATGGAAGATATCCCTCTATGGATTTTGGTTGTTAAGGTGCTCGACAATGGTTGCTAGGGAGGGGCTAGGAAGTGTTGATTTGATGCATGATTGGCTGTTTGCTGTCCCGAGTCAAACGAGACCACCCTTGTGTTTCTATGACACTTCTATCCGGAGATATCCCTTTGATCTGTTTCAATAGAAGTCTATGGGACTTGTTGCTAAGGTGCTCTTAATGGTTGCTAGGGCGTGGCTTGATAGCTTCACAATGATCCTGAGAGACTGATTGGTCGTCTGAGTAAAATGAGCCCACCCCTCGTCTCTATGACACTGTGATCCAGAGCTATGTTCAATACAAATCCCTATGCCTTTTCATTTCATGGGCCGTCCTACACCATTATAAGTCAATTGGGGCATTTTTGGGCAGCTCCTGCCCCCAGGGGTGCAACTTTTACCCCATATTGAGGTATGCTCTTACAGAGCCTGCCAGCCTCTTCAAATGTGGCAAATCACACGTTTCTACGAAATCCTCGCTTGGAGCTGTGACGCGTCAAAGTTTGTCTCAATGTTAAGTCTATGGGATTTTTCGGCCGCTTTTTGCCCCTGGGGCAAATACCGCACTCCGATCGCTTATAAAAGTCATAGCACACGTGTCCTCAATAGGCCGTTCGATTTGACACCTCATTCGTGGGTCTACGCCAAACGGTGCGGGACGAGTTAGGTGCCGAAGTTTTGTTAAGAGATATAATAATAATAAAAAAATAAAAATAAAAAGTAAATAATAAGTATGTGAGATTACAATAGTGATGCTTTGCAAGCACCACTAACTAGATAGGTACATTTCCTGAAGAAAATGTGAGTGGTGCTTGCCGTGGCAAAACTCGTCAAATAGCCTGCTTGAAAAGAACAGAAATTGTGGTCATAAATAAATCAACCCAGAAGTCTGTATAATGTTCTGGTGCAGAAATATGTGATTTGTTAGTAGGTTGCTAGGGTAACCCCATGTGGTTGCTAGGCAGTTACCATAGTGATACTAATCAAGTGTCCTTGCCATCCTGATTGAAATAAGTCAAACCGGAAGTCTGTATGTTTTTGTGATGCAGAGATATGTGATTTGTTACTCGGTTGCTAGGGTAAGCCCATCTGGTTGCTAGGCAGTTACCATAGTGATACTAATGAAGTCTCCTTTCCATCCTGATTGAAATAAGTCAACCCGGAAGTCTCTACGTTTTTCTGATGCAGAGATATGTGATTTGTTACTCGGTTGCTAGGGTAACCCCATCTGGTTGCTAGGCAGTTACCATAGTGATAGTAATCAAGTGTCCTTGCCATCCTGAGTGAAATAAATCAACCCAGAGGTCTGTGATATTTTCTGGTGCAGAGATATGTGATTTGTTACTTGGTTGCTAGGGTAACCCCATCTGGTTGCTAGGCAGTTACCATAGTGATAGTAATAAAGTGTCCTTGCCATCCTGAATGAAATAAATCAACCCAGAGGTCTGTACTATTTTCTGGTGCAGAGATATGTGATTTGTTACTCGGTTGCTAGGGTAACCCCATCTGGTTGCTAGGCAGTTACCATAGTGATACTAATCAAGTGTCCTTGCCATCCTGATTGAAATAAGTCAACCCGAAGTCTCTATGTTTTTGTGATGCAGAGATATGTGATTTGTTACTCGGTTGCTAGGGTAAGCCCATCTGGTTGCTAGGCAGTTACCATAGTGATACTAATGAAGTGTCCTTGCCATCCTGATTGAAATAAGTCAACCCGGAAGTCTCTACGTTTTTCTGATGCAGAGATATGTGATTTGTTACTCGGTTGCTAGGGTAACCCCATCTGGTTGCTAGGCAGTTACCATAGTGATACTAATCAAGTCTCCTTGCCATCCTGATTGAAATAAATCAACCCAGAAGTCTCTCTGATTTTCTGGTGCAGAGATATAGTTACTGCTAAACGGTTGCTAGGGTACTCTGTTTAGTTGCTAGGGAGTGGCTTGGCAGCTGCCAATCATGAATCTCCAAAGGCTGCTTGTCAGTATGAATGATATAAACCAACTCCCATGCCTCTGTGACATTCAGAATGGAAGATATCCCTCTATGGATTTTGGTTGTTAAGGTGCTCGACAATGGTTGCTAGGGAGGGGCTAGGAAGTGTTGATTTGATGCATGATTGGCTGTTTGCTGTCCCGAGTCAAACGAGACCACCCTTGTGTTTCTATGACACTTCTATCCGGAGATATCCCTTTGATCTGTTTCAATAGAAGTCTATGGGACTTGTTGCTAAGGTGCTCTTAATGGTTGCTAGGGCGTGGCTTGATAGCTTCACAATGATCCTGAGAGACTGATTGGTCGTCTGAGTAAAATGAGCCCACCCCTCGTCTCTATGACACTGTGATCCAGAGCTATGTTCAATACAAATCCCTATGCCTTTTCATTTCATGGGCCGTCCTACACCATTATAAGTCAATTGGGGCATTTTTGGGCAGCTCCTGCCCCCAGGGGTGCAACTTTTACCCCATATTGAGGTATGCTCTTACAGAGCCTGCCAGCCTCTTCAAATGTGGCAAATCACACGCTTCTACGAAATCCTCGCTTGGAGCTGTGACGCGTCAAAGTTTGTCTCAATGTTAAGTCTATGGGATTTTTCGGCCGCTTTTTGCCCCTGGGGCAAATACCGCACTCCGATCGCTTATAAAAGTCATAGCACACGTGTCCTCAATAGGCCGTTCGATTTGACACCTCATTCGTGGGTCTACGCCAAACGGTGCGGGACGAGTTAGGTGCCGAAGTTTTGTTAAGAGATATAAAAATAAGAAAATAAAAATAACTAGATAGGTACATTTCCTGAAGAAAATGTGAGTGGTGCTTGCCGTGGCAAAACTCGTCAAACAGCATGTTGTAACTTGAAAAGAAAAAAATTATGGTCATAAATAAATCAGCCCAGAAGTCTGTACGATTTTCTGGTGCAGAAATATGTGATTTTTTACTCGGTTGCTAGGGTAAGCCCATGTGGTTGCTATGCAGTTACCAAGGTAATACAATACATGGCTCCTTTCCATCCTGAGTGAAATAAGTCAACCCGGAAGTCTGTAGTGTTTTCTGGTGCAGAGATATGTGATTTGTTACTCGGTTGCTAGGGTAACCCCATCTGGTTGCTAGGCAGTTACCATATTGATACTAATGAAGTGTCCTTGCCATCCTGGTTGAAATAAATCAACCCGGAAGTCTGTACTCTTTTCTGGTGCCGAGATATGTGATTTGTTTCTCGGTTGCTAGGGTAACCCCATCTGGTTGCTAGGCAGTTACCATAGTGATAGTAATCAAGTGTCCTTGCGATCCTGAGTGAAATAAATCAACCCGGAAGTCTGTACTCTTTTCTGGTGCCGAGATATGTGATTTGTTTCTCGGTTGCTAGGGTAACCCCATCTGGTTGCTAGGCAGTTACCATAGTGATAGTAATCAAGTGTCCTTGCGATCCTGAGTGAAATAAATCAACCCGGAAGTCAGTACTATTTTCTGGTGCAGAGATATGTGATTTGTTACTCGGTTGCTAGGGTAACCCCATCTGGTTGCTAGGCAGTTACCATAGTGATAGTAATCAAGTGTCCTTGCCATCCTGATTGAAATAAGTCAACCCAGAAGTATCTACGCTTTTCTGATGCAGAGATATGTGATTTGTTACTCGGTTGCTAGGGTAACCCCATGTGGTTGCTAGGCAGTTACCATATTGATACTAATGAAGTGTCCTTGCCATCCTGGTTGAAATAAATCAACCTGGAAGTCTGTACTCTTTTCTGGTGCCGAGATATGTGATTTGTTTCTCGGTTGCTAGGGTAACCCCATCTGGTTGCTAGGCAGTTACCATAGTGATAGTAATGAAGTGTCCTTGCCATCCTGAGTGAAATAAATCAACCCGGAAGTCAGTACTATTTTCTGGTGCAGAGATATGTGATTTGTTACTCGGTTGCTAGGGTAACCCCATCTGGTTGCTAGGCAGTAATCATAGTGATACTAATCAAGTGTCCTTGCCATCCTGATTGAAATAAGTCAACCCGGAAGTCTCTACGTTTTTCTGATGCAGAGATATGTGATTTGTTACTCGGTTGCTAGGGTAAGCTCATGTGGTTGCTAGGCAGTTACCATAGTGATACTAATGAAGTGTCCTTGCCATCCTGATTGAAATAAGTCAACCCGGAAGTCTCTACGCTTTTCTGATGCAGAGATATGTGATTTGTTACTCGGTTGCTAGGGTAACCCCATCTGGTTGCTAGGCAGTTAACATAGTGATACTTATCAAGTCTCCTTGCCATCCTGATTGAAATAAGTCAACCCGGAAGTCTCTATGTTTTTGTGATGCAGAGATATGTGATTTGTTACTCGGTTGCTAGGGTAAGCCCATCTGGTTGCTAGGCAGATACCATAGTGATACTAATCAAGTGTCCTTGCCATCCTGATTGAAATAAGTCAACCCGGAAGTCTCTACGCTTTTCTGATGCAGAGATATGTGATTTGTTACTCGGTTGCTAGGGTAACCCCATCTGGTTGCTAGGCAGTTAAAATAGTGATACTTATCAAGTCTCCTTGCCATCCTGATTGAAATAAATCAACCCAGAAGTCTCTCTGATTTTCTGGTGCAGAGATATAGTTACTGCTAAACGGTTGCTAGGGTACTCTGTTTAGTTGCTAGGGAGTGGCTTGGCAGCTGCCAATCATGAATCTCCAAAGGCTGCTTGTCAGTATGAATGATATAAACCAACTCCCATGCCTCTGTGACATTCAGAATGGAAGATATCCCTCTATGGATTTTTGTTGTTAAGGTGCTCAACAATGGTTGCTAGGGAGGGGCTAGGAAGTGTTGAGGTGATGCATGATTGGCTGTTTGCTGTCCCGAGTCAAACGAGACCACCCTTGTGTTTCTATGACACTTCTATCCGGAGATATCCCTTTGATCTGTTTCAATAGAAGTCTATGGGACTTGTTGCTAAGGTGCTCTTAATGGTTGCTAGGGCGTGGCTTGATAGCTTCACAATGATCCTGAGAGACCGATTGGTCGTCTGAGTAAAATGAGCCCACCCCCTCGTCTCTATGACACTGTGATCCAGAGCTATGTTCAATACAAATCCCTATGCCTTTTCATTTCATGGGCCGTCCTACACCATTATAAGTCAATTGGGGCATTTTTGGGCAGCTCCTGCCCCCAGGGGTGCAACTTTTACCCCATATTGAGGTATGCTCTTACAGAGCCTGCCAGCCTCTTCAAATGTGGCAAATCACACGTTTCTACGAAATCCTCGCTTGGAGCTGTGACGCGTCAAAGTTTGTCTCAATGTTAAGTCTATGGGATTTTTCGGCCGCTTTTTTGCCCCTGGGGCAAATACCGCACTCCCGATCGCTTATAAAAGTCATAGCACACGTGTCCTCAATAGGCCGTTCGATTTGACACCTCATTCGTGGGTCTACGCCAAACGGTGCGGGACGAGTTAGGTGCCGAAGTTTTGTTAAGAGATATAAAAATAAAAATAAAAATAAAAATAAAAATAAAAATAATAAGTATGTGAGATTACAATAGTGATGCTTTGCAAGCACCACTAAAAATAAAAAGTATAATAAGTATGTGAGATTACAATAGTGATGCTTTGCAAGCACCACTAATAAAAAGTATAATAAGTATGTGAGATTACAATAGTGATGCTTTGCAAGCACCACTAACTAGATAGGTACATTTCCTGAAGAAAATGTGAGTGGTGCTTGCCGTGGCAAAACTCGTCAAATAGCATGCTTGAAAAGAACAAAAATTATGGTCGTAAATAAATCAATCCAAAAGTCTGTACGATTATCTGGTGCAGAAATATGTGATTTGTTACTCGGTTGCTAGGGTAAGCCCATGTGGTTGCTATGCAGTTACCAAGGTAATACAATACATGGCTCCTTTCCATCCTGAGTCAAATAAGTCAACCCAGAAGTGTCTACATTTTTCTGATGCAGAGATATGTGATATGTTACACTTTTGCTAGGGTAACCCCATTTGGTTGCTAGGCAGTTACCGTAGTGATACTTATCAAGTCTCCTTGCTATCCAGAGTAAAATCAGTGAACCAGGAAGTCTCTACAATGTTCTGATCCAGAGATATGTGATTTGTTATTTGGTTGCTAGGGTAACCCCTCCTTGTTGCTAGGCAGTTACCATAGTGATTATAATCAAGTGTCTTTGCCATCCTGATTGAAATAAACCAACCCAGAAGTCCCTATGTTTTTCTGATGCAGAGATATGTGATTTGTTACTTGGTTGCTAGGGTAACCCCATATGGATGCTAGGAAGTTACCATAGTGATACTAATGAAGTGTCCTTGACATCCTGAGTAAAATAAGTCAACCCGGAAGTCTCTACTGTTTTCTGGTGCAGAGATATGTGATTTGTTACTCGGTTGCTAGGGTAACCCCATGAGGTTGCTAGGCAGTTACCATATTGATACTAATGAAGTGTCCTTGCCATCCTGATTGAAATAAATCAACCCCGAAGTCTCTACGTTTTTCTGATGCAGAGATATGTGATTTGTTACTCAGTTGCTAGGGTAACCCCATCTGGTTGCTAGGCAGTTACCATAGTGATACTAATGAAGTCTCCTTGCCATCCTGATTGAAATATGTCAACCCGGAAGTGTCTATGTTTTTGTGATGCAGAGATATGTGATTTGTTACTCGGTTGCTAGGGTAACCCCATCTGGTTGCTAGGCAGTTACCATAGTGATACTAATCAAGTCTCTTTGCCAGCCTGATTGAAATAAGTCAACCTGGAAGTCTCTATGTTTTTGTGATGCAGAGATATGTGATTTGTTAGTCGGTTGCTAGGGTAACCCCATCTGGTTGCTAGGCAGTTACCATAGTGATACTAATGAAGTGTCTTTGCCATCCTGATTGAAATAAGTCAACCCGGAAGTCTCTATGTTTTTGTGATGCAGAGATATGTGATTTGTTACTCGGTTGCTAGGGTAACCCCATCTGGTTGCTAGGCAGTTACCATAGTGATACTAATGAAGTGTCCTTGCCATCCTGAGTAAAATAAGTCAACCCGGAAGTCTCTACGATTTTCTGATGCAGAGATATGTGATTTGTTACTCGGTTGCTAGGGTAACCCCATCTGGTTGCTAGGCAGTTACCATAGTGATACTAATGAAGTCTCCTTGCCATCCTGATTGAAATAAGTCAACCCGGAAGTCTCTATGTTTTTGTGATGCAGAGATATGTGATTTGTTACTCGGTTGCTAGGGTAAGCCCATCTGGTTGCTAGGCAGTTACCATAGTGATACTAATGAAGTGTCCTTGCCATCCTGATTGAAATAAGTCAACCCGGAAGTCTCTACGTTTTTCTGATGCAGAGATATGTGATTTGTTACTCTGTTGCTAGGGTAACCCCATCTGGTTGCTAGGCAGTTACCATAGTGATACTTATCAAGTCTCCTTGCCATCCTGATTGAAATAAATCAACCCAGAAGTCTCTCTGATTTTCTGGTGCAGAGATATAGTTGCTAGCTAAACGGTTGCCAGGGTACTCTGTTTGGTTGCTAGGGAGTGGCTTGGCAGCTGGCCAATCGTGAAAGTCCAAAGGCTGCTTGTCAGTATGAATGATATAAACCAACTCCCATGCCTCTGTGACATTCATAATGGAAGATATCCCTCTATGGATTTTGGTTGCTAAGGTGCTCGACAATGGTTGCTAGGGAGGGGCTAGGAAGAGTTGAGGTGATTCATGATTGGCTGTTTGCTGCCCCGAGTGAAACGAGACCACCCTTGTGTTTCTATGACACTTATATCCGGAGATATCCCTTTGATGTTTTTCATTAGAAGTCTATGGGAGTTGTTGCTAAGGTGCTCTAAATTGTTGCTAGGGCGTGGCTTGATAGCTTCTCAAAGATCCCGAGAGACTGATTGGTTGTCTGAGTAAAATGAGCCCAGCCCCTTGTCTCTACGACACTGTGATCCAGAGCTATGTTCAATCCAAAATCCCTATGCAATTTCATTTCATGGGCCGTCCTACACCATTGTAAGTCAATGGGGGCAATTTTGGGCAGCTCTTGCCCCCCAGGGGTGCAACTTTTACCACATATTGAGGTATGCTCTTACAGAGCCTGCCAGCCTCTTCAAATGTGGCAAATCACACGTTTCTGCGAAATCCTCGCTCGGAGCTGTGACGCGACAAAATTTGTCGCAATGTTAAGTCTATGGGATTTTTCGGCCGCTTTTTTGCCCCTGGGGCAAACACCGTACACCCGATCGCTTATAAAAGTCATAGCACACGTGTCCTCAATAGGCAGTTCGATTTGACACCTCATTCGTGGGTCTACGCCAAATGGTGCGGGACGAGTTAGGTGCCGAAGTTTTGTAATAGAGAGATATAAAATAATAAGAAGATAAAATAACTAGATAGGTACATTTCCTGAAGAAAATGTGAGTGGTGCTTGCCGTGGCAAAACTCGTCAAATAGCATGCTTGAAAAGAACAAAAATTATGGTCATAAATAAATCAACCCAGAAGTCTCTACGTTTTTCTGATGCAGAGATATGTGATTTGTTACTCGGTTGCTAGGGTAAACCCATCTGGTTGCTAGGCAGTTACCATAGTGATAGTAATGAAGTCTCCTTGCCATCCTTATTGAAATAAGTCAACCCGGAAGTCTGTACTATTTTCTGGTGCAGAGATATGTGATTTGTTACTCGGTTGCTAGGGTAACCCCATCTGGTTGCTAGGCAGTTTCCATAGTGATAGTAATCAAGTTTCCTTGCCATCCTGAGTGAAAT
>NW_026266472.1:0-26000 GCF_025860055.1 Xyrauchen texanus
TAAATAAATAAATATTTCTTTGCCTATGCAGTCCTCTAATTATTATCCTGTAGCTTCGTAGGCTACTATAAATATCCTACAGAGCGGTATCCGCAAAGTAAATAAATAAATATTTCTTTGCCTATGCAGTCCTCTAATTATTATCCTGTAGCTTATCCTTAATTATACTATTATTACTTCTTAAACTTTATCCGCCATTATTTACTGCTATTGCACCTACACCCTTACCAGTAAATAAAAACAGATCATTGCATGCAATTATGTCTTCTGGAATCAAAACCCTTTATTCTTTTTGTCCTTTTTGGTTTAGAAGAGCTTTCTGAGCGTTCTTACCACCACAGGCAAACTGGTAAGTAACACAAACGCTTATAAGCAAAATATGCTTACCTCTTAATGGTGGCCACTGTGTTTGTGTTCGCCTTCCCAGCCAGCCCGCGATGTAACAACTCTGCTCTCTTCTGTCCCTGTTCGGGCTCCAATTCTTGTAGTCTTTCATGCCAATTTTGTGAAAAATCACTCAGCATCTTTGGGGTTTTGATTTCAGAAGAATAGACTTTATTATCACACAATAAAGCCGAGTTGCCTACGGTGAAACCACAGTACCAACAACAACAGAAGCATCTCTGGTTTGGTTTTACTTAAATACATCTCCTCAAACAAGGTGGGGCTTACATGCATTATCTATCATGCTCTTCATTGACTCTGGTCTTGACCATATTAAGAAGTAACAGAATGTCCTTTGGAAGAGATCAATTCTCCCCCCTAAGTAATGCTATTTATGTTTCTGCACACACAGTCAAATAGTCAAACATATGTGAGCACATATTCATCACGTCACAGGCCTTTACATACAGTAAACTGCATGTTTGTCCCTCAGACATAACTGTGGTATAAATCAACAATGTTTTCATTGATTATTACTGATTAACTTGATAAAAATATACTACAGGATCCAGCTCATTGAACTGAAATCTCCTTCAAACAGGTCAACGCCTCCACTCCTCATCCACCGACCTTTTTGCATAATGAGGGTAGTATCGGGATAATTTGGGGAGTGACCAAGCCAATAGGTCACTGTCTCATTTACGCCCAGACGATAACAATGATCATTTACCTTTTGGTACATGGTCGGAATTAAATTTAGACCCTCAGTAGAATTTAGACATGGGCATTGTACCCATGATGGACGGTTATCGATCTCCTCACAATCCCAATGAGTTGAAAACGCATGGAATCTCCCTGTCCAAATTGAAATTTGAATCCACATCAAAAATGATAAAGCGATCAGAATTAAAAATACCAACGAGAGCAGAAGTACCAATCGGATGAAAGCTCGTTTCACTTTCAGTCGTCTCTCACTACGCACTTCTTCTTGAAGAATTAGCAGCTTCAGTATGTCGTCGGATTCAGCCATCTGTAATGATAAAACATTTGTTCTAGAATTCTAGAATTTTAACATACACGACAGACAGTTAATGATCCCGAGGTAGTAAGTTGTTACACTTTTCAAGTGGTTTCACCTGTGACCAATGTCTCCATACGGTACCCAAAACCCCCCTGTCCAGTAGAACAGAGGTGTTAGTGGTCAATACCACCTGATAAGGCCCATCAAATTTCGGACCTAAGGGGGAAACTATCTCCCACTGTAACATTACATTGTCACCTATTTCAGGCAAAGCAGGCATGTCTTTTTGCTCAACATTATCTCGATCTGCTTGTCGGTGTGCTAACACTAACCCGTGTGTCTCGCAGACTGTCATCCAAAGCTTTCAGATAATTTTGTAAAGCGTCTTTCAAAGGCCCGGATGGTCCCTCATGTTGCAAGGGGCATCCCAGGGCAGCCGCATGTAGCAACCTGTCATTACCTCAAAAGGGCTGAGCTGTGTAGTCTTGTTAGGGCTGGCTCTCATGCTTAACAAAATCGCTGGGACAGCCGCATGCCACCCTTTCCCCCACTCCAACAATCTCTTTCTCAATGAAGTTTTAAGCGTACGATTAGTGCGTTCAATAGATCCGCTAGATTGGTGCCTAAATGGAATGTGAAAGTGTTGCCTCACCCCCATCAATTTCATGACATTTTTCATCACCTTCCCAGTAAAATGTGTACCCTGATCTGAATCAATTTGTAAGGGCAAACCCCATCTTGGGAAAACTTCATTCAACATAATCTTGGCGGTTGCATCTGCGGTGCAGTTTCTCAGTGGAAATGCCTCAACCCATCTGGAAAACAGATCAACAATCATTAGAATGTATGTAAAACCTCCACTAGGGGCAGTGGACCTATGAAATCAATTTGGAGGTGTGTCCACGGCCCTTGAGGTCAAGGGGCATGTCCTAAGGGAATTTTCAGCTTAGAAGAAGAATTAACCTTAAGGCATACTAGACATCTCTTACAAAAATCATTGCAAGAAGCCCTCAGTCGGGGCCACCACCAGGTTTTGGAAATCATTGCATGTAGTTTTTCAGGACCTGCATGTGCCAAACCATGATACAAAGACATTAGTTCAGTTCTAGCAGAAACAGGACAAACAAAACGCTCATTAAATTTCCACAGTCCTTCTGCATTTTTCTGAGCTCCTAATTTTGTCCATTGTTCTATCTCTTCAGGGTCATCCTCATCATAGAGTTTAAAAAGGTCTCTGGGGGTCTCACTCTCCTGAGGAGCAAGAGCCATAACACTCACGCAAGTCTCAGTCCGTGTTGCAGCCTCTCTGGCAGCTGTGTCAGCAGCTCGGTTTCCTGTGGCCTCAGGAGAATTGTCCGTTGCATGTCCAGTGACTTTGATAACTGCTCCTGTTGCAGGAAGATCACAGGCATTCATAAGTTCTTTTACCTGCTGTTGATGAGAGATCGGCAGACCGGCAGTGGTTAGAAATCCTCTGCGTCTCCACACAGGGCCGAAGTCATGAACAGCACCATATGCATAACGGCTGTCAGTGTAAACATTGACTCGTTTCCCTGGCCATACTGCAATGCTCATGTCAATGCGACCAGCTCGGCCACTTGAGCCCCTCCTCCTGAAAGAGAACCACAGTCAACAGTTTCACCATGTTCATTTACAACAGCCCAGCCAGTGAAGCGTTTTCCCTGTTCATGAAAGCTGGAACCATCCACGAACAACTTCATGGCATCAGAAAGTGGTTCAGATTGAAGAGGGCTCTGGCTGTCCGTCTCGATCAGTCGGGCACAGTTGTGTGCAGTTCCTTCTTCTGGAAGTAAGGAGGCAGGGTTGATAGCAGTTTCAATGTCAATATTTATATCCACATTTTTACTCAAGAGAGTGGCCTCCCATTTAGCTCGTCTTTGATTAGAGATAGAGCCTAAACGAGTGTTTGTTAACAATTTCAGAATCTGGTGTCTAGTGTGCAGTATCACCTTCTGATGAGTCACAATGTCCTCGGTAATCTTTACAGCCCACTCTGCACAGTCGCATATCAACAGGCACGGATGCTGTCCTGCCATTGAAACAGGAATAGGAGCAGAATAATATCCTACCATCCCATAGGAGTTTCTTCCTGGAACCCTTTGACCCAGGGCCGCTGAATAGGATCGAGTTCCCACCCATGTCCATAGATGGAACGGCCTGCTGGCATCGGCAAGACGTAATGCTGGGGAGGAAGCAAGAGTTTCTTTGATACTCACAAACGCGTCCTCCATCTCCTCAGTCCATTCGATCAGCTCCGATCCAGGTTTTCCTCCTTTCAGCGCCTCTGTGAGTGGTTTAGAAAGTTCAGTGTATTCAGAAACATACTGGCAGCAGTAATTCAAAAGACCCATTACTTGCCTTAGACCAGTAACCGTGTTTGGTTTTGGAAGTTCAATGATAGCTTTAACTCGTTCAGGAGTGATGCGTCTGCCGTGCACACCCACAATTTGCCCCAAATAAGTCACTTCAGGCAGTGCTAGCTGTGCTTTCTTCAAGTTCACTTTGAATCCCCCATTTTGGAGGGCATTCAAAACAGTCTGTACAGCAGTCAAATGTTTGAACTTGGTTGGACTAGCAATTAAAATGTCATCCACATATTGTAGGACAACAGATGCATCATATTCAATTTGTTTTCTTACCGGATCGATGAAGGATGCTAGTACCTGATGAAACAGTGTGGGTGAGTTGCAGAAACCTTGTGGCAAACGACTCCATGTCCATTGGCGACCCCTGCTGGTGAAAGCAAATCTGCCTTGGTCCTCCTTGGCTAGGGGACAAGTCCAAAAACCGTTAGAAATGTCTAAAGCAGTAAAAAGACAATGTTCAGATCCTATCTCGTGTAGGATAGTTGCGGGGTTGGCCACCAGAGGGTGCATTTTCTCAGACACTGAATTCAGAGAAGTGTAATCAATGGTCAAACGCCAGCTCCCATCCGGCTTTTGACAGGCCACATGGGAGAGTTAGTGGGAGAGGAGCAGGGAATCACAATCCCCAGTTTGCATAGTTCATCTACAACAGTGTCAGCTCCCCCTCGAGCCTCATTTTTCAAAGGATATTGTCTTCTGGCTTCATGCAAAGGACCTGGGATGCTCAGTGGCTGAATCTGTGCTAAACCACAATCATATTTATCTTTTGCCCATACATCAGGAAATTTGGAAATTATAAACTTCCACTCAGGGCGAGTTTCAGTTAGACTAGCAGGTTCAGCCACTGCACATCTCTGCTCATGGTGGGGGCCACTCTGAGATAAGCGAATTGTTTCATTGCAGCCAAGCACTAGCTTATCTTGAGAAAGCAAAACATCAGCTTTGAGTTCTTTCAGAATGTCAACACCAATTAGAGTCCCTACAGTATTTTTCCCTACCCAAAATTCAGTCCAATAGACTTTTTCAGAGTTAGAAATGGTTAGAGGGATAGAAACAGATTTATGATATACATTTGTGCCATTTAGAACTTCTATATACAAAGTTTCAGAAGTGATCTCAAGATCAAGATCTGTAATTGATACAGTCGCGCCTGTGTCAATCAAAATAAGGCATTGCCGGCCTCCTAACAACGCATGTATGAATGGGTAGGTGTCTGCATAATTACATGAACCGGAGGCCGCTGACCCCTATTCGTCCCCTATCAGCTGCCTCAGCTTTTTGAGCTCAGCTGTAGTCAGAGAGTTAAGCTTCGGAGCATCACTGTTGACAGAAACATCATTTTTAGGACCTACCTTTTTCTCATTTCTGTGATTTTTTTGTTTACCACTACGACAATGTCTAGCAATGTGGTCCTCTCTGTTACAATTTCTGCATCTGGCAACAGGCTTGGTACAATCTCTAGAGGTATGACCTCTCTCGTCACAATTCTAGCAGGTTATGTTATTGCGGGGACTCATTTCCACTTCAACTGACACAGCAGATACTTTACCCACATTAACATCATCATCACGTGTTTGCAAACGGCTCCAGCTTACAGAGCACCAACGAAGCAAATCCTCCCAATAGCTGATGTCAATGGCACTGTTCAACAACATGTCTCGGTATTGTTTATTCAATCCGCCTGTAGCGGATTCTATCTCTATGGCAGAATCAAGATCTTCTGCGTTGTTGTTTGCAGCACAGTACGTTTCATAGGCTATGCGAAAGCACTCAATGTATTCTAAGGGGTTTTTGCCAGCCCTCTGTTTAATCAGTGTCACACTGGTCCAGGGAAAAGACCCCCAACCCAAAATATCTTTCACGCGTAACTTGTAATCTGAGTAAGCTTCACAAAACTCAGGCCAATCTGTGGGGGCTCTGGGGTGGAAAGGAGCAATCTGAACCGCCCTTAATTTGCTGGTGGGAACCAAACCCTCAACCAAAGACTGTATATCTGCCATCCCCAGATTCTGTTGCCTAGCAACAGCCTCTAGCCTGTCCCATAGAATTTTGTTTGGGTTATACAACTTAAAAGGTTCCAACCCTGCAAGCAAACTGTTTTTCTCAGCCGCTGTGAGTCTGACCCATTGACCATCCTCCCAGCCAGCACCCATCTCAGTATTCAATCCACCCCAAGCCTGATGTCAGATTTGGATGCCGAATGCCGTCTCAGTGGGTTTAGACATTTCTCTGGGGGACAAGTTAATATTTCCGACCCCCGGTTTTTGCTTAATCTGCTTTGCTTGCACGGCAGGAATCTCCGAAATGTCATAAGGTGGGGGGCGCGAAACAGCCACATTCAACAACCCGCGTGCCTCAGCATATGGCCCATCGTTCTGATTATCAGTCTGATCAGCAGCGCTGAAAGCAGCAGCTGCCTGAGCAGTCTGAGAAGAGAAGGTGGGGGCCAAGGGAGCACGGGGAACTGTCTCATTTTTCACAGCATTTTCTGCCTTCTCACAAACAGCCTCGAAACCCTTACTCAAACTACACAGATCACAGCCGACTTCCTGCCCAATAATTTTTGCCACTCTATCACGCTGGGCAATCAAACTAGACCATCCGTCCATCATATTTGGAATTGCCTTTTCATGGCTTAAAGGTATACCACCCAGTTTACAAATCCATGAATAGGCAAACACGGACAGATATTTGGCCCTATCAGAGTCTTTTTTGTTCTGCAGCCAGTCAATCTGCTGCATGACGTTCCAATCAGAATCAAACCCCTGACTGACCATTTTCTTAATGAGCTGTGCACATTTCTTTGATTTGAGCTCGTCAGAGCAGAGCTGTTTACAGCGTGTGCCCTCCTCGTTTTGGTCAGAACTACTCAGAAAATTCCCTTTATCAGTCATTTTTCTTGGTCACAGTTGAAAATCACTACTGAAAAGATTTTAGCAGCAAATATTTTACGCAGATAAATTAACTATAGCAGCAACAATACTGGATTTCTACACAATACACCACAAAGTATTCTTCACAAACATCCTGGTCACATATACTGATCCATACCAATTCGGGTCATAATTTATTTATTTACTTGGGACCGCTCCTGATGCATCCCTGGCAAAACAATCCCTATTGTATTTTATTTTTATACCTAATATCTGAATCACTAACTGCCTGATTCACTAAGCTCGGGGTACCCCTATCTGAGGTGGAAGAGATTGAGCAGGTTTACGGTGCCACTGGACCTCCCGTCCAGGGACGCATTCTGCCGGGGTGGTGCTACACCAATGCCCACCTGGGCCCCCCACAGAGCACGCTTCACTTGCGCTGTTTGCTGTTTTAACCCTTAACAGCTCTCTCAGCGACTTCTTATACTTTCAATAGTATAATTAAATTACTCTTCACTCGCATCGTCGGAGTGAAGCTCTCCCGCTCCCCTTCAAAATCTCTTCCAGTCAGACAGCCCTAACAATTAATAAAAGCTTCCTACCTTGTTTGCTGATTTGCCAGAGATGTCACCACGGAGTGATTGCCCGCCGAATCCTCCACCAAACTGTTATGACCCTGACCAGATTTGGAGAAAGAAGACCAGGAGTCGAGAAGTTCAATTAAAGAATCAAAAATTTACTGAAGTATAGTCTGCAGTGAAATTGGTAGAGCCAGCGGCAAAGTCTCACGAGGAGGTTGAAAGCCAACTCGTACCTTACACAAAATCTTACATCAATTATACCATTTGCAAGGATGTACATTCCATTATTTCACTCCTGATTGGCTAAAAGACCATAAAATCACAACATATAGACAGCTATGCGGCCTATCAACATTAATCAGCGCACTTGTCATCCGAGCCCGAGATTTACATCTGAAGTGACCTCACAGAAGGTCGCAGGGCATCTTCGAGTCGGCCTGGTGTGCATCCCTGGGTTCAAAACCTGGGTAGAAGGTCAAACGCACACACAAAACACTGACGAATGACAGTTCTTCTCTGGGCACAAGAGAGCCAGAGCACAACGTTATCAGGCCATTTAAACCAAAACAGAGAGATAAAATATTCACTCCTCGGGCAGAGGAGAGGGGTAGAAATAACATACATTTCTTCCCTAAAGAAATAATAAGAGAAAATCACACTTCTACTATTCAGGTATTATTACATAGGACTTTAAACCATATAATTAGTCATGGAAAGGTAACAATCAAACACAGAATACATCTGGAACCTATGTTTAACGCATTCCCCTGCCCCTCCCTGAGAGGCTGGAGAGCATCACAGATAAGCTTATCCCCAAAAGACCTTCAGCCTACGTGCAGGACAGAGAGAAAGACTCTGGAATGTTCCTAAAAGAGACTAGTTAGCATTCAACACACATATGATTCAAAGTATATTTCAGTTATGCATAAGAAAATAGAATTGATTATGTGATCATGCATATAGTTAATTCATCACTTTATTAAAGAAGTTAAGCAACAGAATACAGATAGATATTGATATAAAAGGATATATATATATATATATATATATATATATATATATATATATATATTGATATATCTGAAGAGACAAGGGATTTTGACCCTCACCCTTCAGAGTGGTATCCGGTTAATACTTTAGCATTACAACTAAATCAATCTGATATCCCTTTCAGACTGAGCCCCTCTGGCTTTAAGTATTTAGGAATCAATATAACCAGAACTCTAAACTTACTTTTCTCTGCTAACTTCTCCCCGTTAATATCTAAAATTAAAACCGACCTTCAGCGATGGAGGTCTTTACCTCTATCGCTTATAGGAAGAATTAATACGGTAAAAATGAATATCCTGCCTAAGTTCCTCTTTTTATTCCAATGTCTCCCTCTATTCTTATCAAAATGTTTTTTTAGGACTATTGATCGGGAGATTTCTAGCTTTTTATGGTGTGGTAAGGCACCCAGAATAAGTAAGCCAATGCTTCAGAGATCTAAACTCAATGCTGGCCTTTCTCTCCCAAAGTTCCAGTGGTATTACTGGGCATCACACATTCATAAAATCTTATTTTGGTCAAGACCATCGCATTCTTCATGGTGTACGTTAGAGGTACAATCATGTAGCCGGTATCCGGAGGATTATAACAGATACAACTCAAACCAATTAGATCTCTTGGCATTCACCTATTAGCAAGACGACACCTTCTTTATCATTGGAAATCCATAAAGCCTCCATCCAGCACTCAGTGGCTCAGGGATGTAATGTCTTTTCTAAAATTGGAAAAGATCTGGTACTCTCTGGGTGTCAACTCTGATAAGTTTTACATTAAGTGGCAGCCTTTCTTAACCTTCTTCAAGTCTCTGCCATTTTTGTCTTCAGATTGAGGGAACCCCCCCGCCATTTTTGTCTTCAGATTGAGGGAACCCCCCCCCCCCCCTTATTTTATTTATTAAAATTGTATTTAGTTTATTCATTTATTAAATTTTGTACATATATATATATATATATATATATATATATATATATATATATATATATATATATATATATATTTATTCCTTTTTATTAGTGGTGCTTGCCAAAGGCAAGGCATCACTATTGTTATTCGCCATACTTATTAGTGGTGCTTGCCAAAGGCAAGGCATCACTATTGTTATTCGCCATACTTATTATTATTATTAGTGGTGCTTGCAAAGCATCACTATTGTAATCTCACATACTTATTAGTGGTGCTTGCCAAAGGCAAGGCATCACTATTGTTATTCGCCATACTTATTATTATTATTAGTGGTGCTTGCAAAGCATCACTATTGTAATCTCACATACTTATTAGTGGTGATTGCCAAAGGCAAGGCATCACTATTGTTATTCGCCATACTTATTATTAGTGGTCCTTGCCAAAGGCAAGGCATCACTATTGTTATTCGCCATACTTATTATAATTAGTGGTGCTTGCAAAGCATCACTATTGTAATCTCACATACTTATTATTAAGTTGGCTTGTGAGAGCCAACTCACTGAAATCCTTATTATTAAGTTGGCTTGTGAGAGCCAACTTACTGAAATCCTATTTAAACTTATTATTATTATTATTATTATTATTATTCTTCTGAGACTAAAATTACCAAGACTAACTCCTCCTAGAGCTTTTAAGCTACAGGCACCAAACTCGGCACAGACCTTCAGACTAATCCCGAATAGTGTGCTATATCTTTTCTAACTGATCGGACTTACGGTTTTCCTAAAAATGATGATCAAACTCGGAAAAAACTCCCATTGACTTAACATTGCGGAATGTTCAGAAATTCAAATTCCAACTGACATTTTCACACACACAGACAAAAAGGGCCTGTCAGCCCTGCATCTCTCCCTCTCTCTCTCCCTCAGAGGATTTCTTTTATCAAGCAGCCAAAAAGTAATGACCTAAAATCTTCCTAGCCACACACTAAAACATGCTAAAAACGTGCTAGCATCTATCTGAGGGTCAATATCTATCTATCTATCTAAATATCTATCTATCTATCTATCTATCTATCTATCTATCTATCTATCTATCTATCTGAGGGTAAATATCTATCTCTCTCTCTCTATCTATCTATATCTATCTCTCTATATATCTAAGGGTAATACTATCTATCTATCTATCTATCTATCTATCTATCTATCTATCTATCTATCTATCTAGCAACTAAGTTAAACTTTTTAACACTACACTGTAGAACTGGCTCATTAGAGTCATTCATTTGGGAATCAGACTAAACTGGTCACACTGTATGTTTCACATTGTAGATTCAAAAGAACTGGCTCATTAGAGTCATTAATTTGGGAATCAGACTACACTGGTCACACTGTATGTTTCACATTGTAGATTCAAAAGAACTGGATCATTAGAGTCATTAATTTGGGAATCAGACTACACTGGTCACACTGTATGTTTCACATTGTAGATTCAAAAGAACTGGCTCATTAGAGTCATTAATTTGGGAATCAGACTACACTGGTCACACTGTATGTTTCACACTGTAGATTCAAAAGAACTGGATCATTAGAGTCATTCATTTGGGAATCAGACTACACTGGTCACACTGTATGTTTCACACTGTAGATTCAAAAGAACTGGATCATTAGAGTCATTCATTTGGGAATCAGACTACACTGGTCACACTGTATGTTTCACACTGTAGAGTCAAAAGAACCGGCTCATTAGAGTCATTAATTTGGGAACACACACAGACAAAAAGGGCCTGTCAGCCCTGCATCTCTCCCTCTCTCTCTCCCTCATTGCATAGGGATTTTGTATTGAACATAGCTCTGGATCACAGTGTCATAGAGACAAGGGGCGGGCTCATTTTACTCAGACGACCAATCAGTCTCTCGGGATCATTGTGAAGCTATCAAGCCACGCCCTAGCAACAATTTAAAGCACCTTAGCAACAACTCCCATAGACTTCTAATGAAAGATATCAAAGGGATATCTCCGGATAGAAGTGTCATAGAAACACAAGGGTGGTCTCGTTTGACTCGGGGCAGCAAACAGCCAATCATGAATCACCTCAACACTTCCTAGCCCCTCCCTAGCAACCATTGTCGAGCACCTTAACAACCAAAATCCATAGAGGGATATCTTCCATTCTGAATGTCACAGAGGCATGGGAGTTGGTTTATATCATTCATACTGACAAGCAGCCTTTGGAGTTTCATAATTGGCAGCTGTCAAGCCACTCCCTAGCAACTAAACAGAGTACCCTAGCAACCGTTTAGCAATAACTATATCTCTGCACCAGAAAATCAGAGAGACTTCTGGGTTCATTTATTTCAAGCAGGATGGCAAGGAGACTTGATAAGTATCACTATGGTAACTGCCTAGCAACCACATGGGGTTACCCTAGCAACCGAGTAACAAATCACATATCTCTGCACCAGAAAATCAGAGAGACTTCTGGGTTGATTTATTTCAATCAGGATGGC
The DNA here is from genome assembly GCF_025860055.1 of Xyrauchen texanus. Classification (NCBI taxonomy): domain Eukaryota; kingdom Metazoa; phylum Chordata; class Actinopteri; order Cypriniformes; family Catostomidae; genus Xyrauchen; species Xyrauchen texanus. Next base: position 11,710 of record NW_026266472.1, read on the forward strand.
AAGGAGACTTGATAAGTATCACTATGGTAACTGCCTAGCAACCACATGGGGTTACCTTAGCAACCGAGTAACAAATCACATATCTCTGCATCAGAAAAGCGTAGAGACTTCCGGATTGACTTATTTCAATCAGGATGGCAAAGAGACTTCATTAGTATCACTATGGTAACTGCCTAGCAACCAGATGTGGTTACCCTAGCAACCAAGTAACAAATCACATATCTCTGCACCAGATAATCGTAGAGACTTCTGGGTTGATTTATTTCAATCAGGATGTCAAGGAGACTTGATAAATATCACTATGGTAACTGCCTAGCAACCACATTGGGTTACCCTAGCAACCGAGTAACAAATCACATATCTCTGGACCAGAAAATCGTAGAGACTTCTGGGTTGGTTTATTTCAATCAGGATGTCAAGAAGACTTGATAAGTATCACTATGGTGACTGCCTAACAACCAGATGGGGTTACCCTAGCAACCGAGTAACAAATCACATATCTCTGCACCAGAAAATCAGAGAGATTTCTGGGTTGATTTATTTCAATCAGGATGGCAAGGAGACTTGATAAGTATCACTATGGTAACTGCCTAGCAACCAGATGGGGTTACCCTAGCAACCGAGTAACAAATCACATATCTCTGCACCAGATAATCGTAGAGACTTCTGGGTTGATTTATTTCAATCAGGATGTCAAGGAGACTTGACAAGTATCACTATGGTAACTGCCTAGCAACCACATTGGGTTACCCTAGCAACCGAGTAACAAATCACATATCTCTGGACCAGAAAATCGTAGAGACTTCTGGGTTGGTTTATTTCAATCAGGATGTCAAGAAGACTTGATAAGTATCACTATGGTGACTGCCTAACAACCAGATGGGGTTAGCCTAGCAACCGAGTAACAAATCACATATCTCTGCACCAGAAAATCAGAGAGACTTCTGGGTTGATTTATTTCAATCAGGATGGCAAGGAGACTTGATAAGTATCACTATGGTAACTGCCTAGCAACCACATGGGGTTACCTTAGCAACCGAGTAACAAATCACATATCTCTGCATCAGAAAAGCGTAGAGACTTCGGATTGACTTATTTCAATCAGGATGGCAAGGACACTTCATTAGTATCACTAAGGTAACTGCCTAGCAACCAGATGGGGTTACCCTAGCAACCGAGTAACAAATCAAATATCTCTGCACCAGAAAATCATAGAGACTTCTGGGTTGATTTATTTCAATCAGGATGTCAATGAGACTTGATATGTATCACTATGGTAACGGTCTAGCAACCATATTGGGTTACCCTAGCAACCGAGTAACAATTCACATATCTCTGGACCAGAAAATCGTAGAGACTTCTGGGTTGGTTCATTTCAATCAGGATGTCAAGAACACTTGATAAGTATCACTATGGTGACTGCCTAACAACCAGATGGGGTTACCCTAGCAACCGAGTAACAAATCACATATCTCTGCAACAGAAAATCGTAGAGACTTCTGGGTTGATTTATTTCAATCAGGATGGCAAGAAGACTTGATAAGTATCACTATGGTAACTGCCTAGCAACCATATGGGGTTACCCTAGCAACCGAGTAACAAATCACATATCTCTGCAACTGAACAACATAAAGACTTCTGGCTTTGTTCTTGGGACTCAGGGTAGCAAGGATCAATCCATCCATCAATCAATCCATCCATCTATCTATCTATCTATCTGAGGGTCAATATCTATCTATCTATCTATCTATCTATCTATCTGAGGGTCAATGTCTATCTATCTATCGATCTATCTATCTATCTATCTGAGGGTAAATATCTATCTATCTCTCTATCTGAGTGTCTGTCTATCTATCTATCTATCTATCTATCTATCTATCTATCTATCTATCTATCTATCTAGCAACTAAGTTAAACTTTAAACTACTTTAAACAAATTTAAACTAAACTAATTTAAACTATAAACTACTTTAAACTAATTTAAACTTCAAACTAATTTAAACTACAAACTAATTTATACTTCAAACTAATTTAAACTACAAACTAATTTAAACTATAAACTACTTTAAACTTTAAACTAATTTAAACTAATTTAAACTTCAAACTACTTTAAACTTCTTCAAACTTTCTGGTCCAAACTTTCACAAGCCAACTTAAAGTTTGTCTCGACTGAACTTTTTTTCTAGTTATTAAGTTGGCTTGTGAGAGCCAACTACTGAAATCCTATTTAAACTTATTATTATTATTATTATTATTATTCTTCTGAGACTAAAATTACCAAGACTAACTCCTCCTAGAGCTTTTAAGCTACAGGCACCAAACTCGGCACAGACCTTCAGACTAATCCCGAATAGTGTGCTATATCTTTTCTAACTGATCGGACTTACGGTTTTCCTAAAAATGGCGATCAAACTCGGAAAAAACTCCCATTGACTTAACATTGCGGAATGTTCAGAAATTTAAATCCCAACTGACATTTTCACACACACAGACAAAAAGGGCCTGTCAGCCCTGCATCTCTCCCTCTCTCTCTCCCTCATTGCATAGGGATATTTGTATTGAACATAGCTCTGGATCACAGTGTCATAGAGACAAGGGGTGGGCTCATTTTACTCAGACGACCAATCAGTCTCTCGGGATCATTGTGAAGCTATCAAGCCACGCCCTAGCAACAATTTAAAAGCACCTTAGCAACAACTCCCATAGACTTCTAATGAAAGACATCAAAGGGATATCTCCGGATAGAAGTGTCATAGAAACACAAGGGTGGTCTCGTTTGACTCGGGGCAGCAAACAGCCAATCATGAATCACCTCAACACTTCCTAGCCCCTCCCTAGCAACCATTGTCGAGCACCTTAACAACCAAAATCCATAGAGGGATATCTTCCATTCTGAATGTCACAGAGGCATGGGAGTTGGTTTATATCATTCATACTGACAAGCAGCCTTTGGAGTATTCATGATTGGCAGCTGTCAAGCCACTCCCTAGCAACTAAACAGAGTACCCTAGCAACCGTTTAGCAATAACTATATCTCTGCACCAGAAAATCAGAGAGACTTCTGGGTTCATTTATTTCAATCAGGATGGCAAGGAGACTTGATAAGTATCACTATGGTAACTGCCTAGCAACCACATGGGGTTACCCTAGCAACCGAGTAACAAATCACATATCTCTGCATCAGCAAAACAGTAGAGACTTCGGATTGACTTATTTCAATCAGGATGGCAAGGACACTTCATTAGTATCACTAAGGTAACTGCCTAGCAACCAGATGGGGTTACCCTAGCAACCGAGTAACAAATCAAATATCTCTGCATCAGAAAAATCATAGAGACTTCTGGGTTGATTTATTTCAATCAGGATGTCAAGGAGACTTGATAAGTATCACTATGGTAACTGTCTAGCAACCACATTGGGTTACCCTAGCAACCGAGTAACAAATCACATATCTCTGGACCAGAAAATCGTAGAGACTTCTGGGTTGGTTTATTTCAATCAGGATGTCAAGAACACTTGATAAGTATCACTATGGTGACTGCCTAACAACCAGATGGGGTTACCCTAGCAACCGAGTAACAAATCACATATCTCTGCAACAGAAAATCGCTAGAGACTTCTGGGTTGATTTATTTCAATCAGGATGGCAAGAAGACTTGATAAGTATCACTATGGTAACTGCCTAGCAACCATATGGGGTTACCCTAGCAACCGAGTAACAAATCACATATCTCTGCAACAGAACAACATAAAGACTTCTGGCTTTGTTCATGGGACTCAGGGTAGCAAGGATCAATCAATCAATCAATCAATCCATCTATCTATCTATCTATCTATCTATCTGAGGGTCAATATCTATCTATCTATCTATCTATCTATCTGTCTCTCTGTCTGTCTGTTGTCTATCTATCTATCTGAGGGTCAATGTCTATCTATCTATGATCTATCTATCTATCTGAGGGTAAATATCTATCTATCTATCTCTCTATCTATCTGAGCTGTCTGTCTATCTATCTATCTATCTATCTATCTAGCAACTAAGTTAAACTTTAAACTACTTTAAACTAATTTAAACTAAACTAATTTAAACTATAAACTACTTTAAACTATAAACTACTTTAAACTAATTTAAACTAATTTAAACTTCAAACTAATTTAAACTACAAACTAATTTATACTTCAAACTAATTTAAACTACAAACTAATTTAAACTATAAACTACTAAACTTTAAACTAATTTAAACTAATTTAAACTTCAAACTACTTTAAACTTCTTCAAACTTTCTGGTCCAAACTTTCACAAGCCAACTTAAAGTTTGTCTTCGACGAACTTTATCTTTCTAGTTATTATTATTCTTCTGAGACTAAAATTACCAAGACTAACTCCTCCTAGAGCTTTTAAGCTACAGGCACCAAACTCGGCACAGACCTTCAGACTAATCCCGAATAGTGTGCTATATCTTTTCTAACTGATCGGACTTACGGTTTTCCTAAAAATGATGATCAAACTCGGAAAAAACTCCCATTGACTTAACATTGCGGAATGTTCAGAAATTCAAATTCCAACTGACATTTTCACACACACAGACAAAAAGGGCCTGTCAGCCCTGCATCTCTCCCTCTCTCTCTCCCTCAGAGGATTTCTTTTATCAAGCAGCCAAAAAGTAATGACCTAAAATCTTCCTAGCCACACACTAAAACATGCTAAAAGCGTGCTAGCATCTATCTGAGGGTCAATATCTATCTATCTATCTAAATATCTATCTATCTATCTATCTATCTATCTATCTATCTATCTATCTATCTATCTATCTATCTATCTATCTGAGGGTAAATATCTATCTCTCTCTCTCTATCTATCTATATCTATCTCTCTATATATCTAAGGGTAAATATCTATCTATCTATCTATCTATCTATCTATCTATCTATCTATCTATCTATCTATCTATCTATCTATCTATCTAGCAACTAAGTTAAACTTTTTAACACTACACTGTAGAACTGGCTCATTAGAGTCATTCATTTGGGAATCAGACTAAACTGGTCACACTGTATGTTTCACATTGTAGATTCAAAAGAACTGGCTCATTAGAGTCATTAATTTGGGAATCAGACTACACTGGTCACACTGTATGTTTCACATTGTAGATTCAAAAGAACTGGATCATTAGAGTCATTAATTTGGGAATCAGACTACACTGGTCACACTGTATGTTTCACATTGTAGATTCAAAAGAACTGGCTCATTAGAGTCATTAATTTGGGAATCAGACTACACTGGTCACACTGTATGTTTCACACTGTAGATTCAAAAGAACTGGATCATTAGAGTCATTCATTTGGGAATCAGACTACACTGGTCACACTGTATGTTTCACACTGTAGATTCAAAAGAACTGGATCATTAGAGTCATTCATTTGGGAATCAGACTACACTGGTCACACTGTATGTTTCACACTGTAGAGTCAAAAGAACCGGCTCATTAGAGTCATTAATTTGGGAACACACACAGACAAAAAGGGCCTGTCAGCCCTGCATCTCTCCCTCTCTCTCTCCCTCATTGCATAGGGATTTTGTATTGAACATAGCTCTGGATCACAGTGTCATAGAGACAAGGGGCGGGCTCATTTTACTCAGACGACCAATCAGTCTCTCGGGATCATTGTGAAGCTATCAAGCCACGCCCTAGCAACAATTTAAAGCACCTTAGCAACAACTCCCATAGACTTCTAATGAAAGATATCAAAGGGATATCTCCGGATAGAAGTGTCATAGAAACACAAGGGTGGTCTCGTTTGACTCGGGGCAGCAAACAGCCAATCATGAATCACCTCAACACTTCCTAGCCCCTCCCTAGCAACCATTGTCGAGCACCTTAACAACCAAAATCCATAGAGGGATATCTTCCATTCTGAATGTCACAGAGGCATGGGAGTTGGTTTATATCATTCATACTGACAAGCAGCCTTTGGAGTTTCATAATTGGCAGCTGTCAAGCCACTCCCTAGCAACTAAACAGAGTACCCTAGCAACCGTTTAGCAATAACTATATCTCTGCACCAGAAAATCAGAGAGACTTCTGGGTTCATTTATTTCAAGCAGGATGGCAAGGAGACTTGATAAGTATCACTATGGTAACTGCCTAGCAACCACATGGGGTTACCCTAGCAACCGAGTAACAAATCACATATCTCTGCACCAGAAAATCAGAGAGACTTCTGGGTTGATTTATTTCAATCAGGATGGCAAGGAGACTTGATAAGTATCACTATGGTAACTGCCTAGCAACCACATGGGGTTACCTTAGCAACCGAGTAACAAATCACATATCTCTGCATCAGAAAAGCGTAGAGACTTCCGGATTGACTTATTTCAATCAGGATGGCAAAGAGACTTCATTAGTATCACTATGGTAACTGCCTAGCAACCAGATGTGGTTACCCTAGCAACCAAGTAACAAATCACATATCTCTGCACCAGATAATCGTAGAGACTTCTGGGTTGATTTATTTCAATCAGGATGTCAAGGAGACTTGATAAATATCACTATGGTAACTGCCTAGCAACCACATTGGGTTACCCTAGCAACCGAGTAACAAATCACATATCTCTGGACCAGAAAATCGTAGAGACTTCTGGGTTGGTTTATTTCAATCAGGATGTCAAGAAGACTTGATAAGTATCACTATGGTGACTGCCTAACAACCAGATGGGGTTACCCTAGCAACCGAGTAACAAATCACATATCTCTGCACCAGAAAATCAGAGAGATTTCTGGGTTGATTTATTTCAATCAGGATGGCAAGGAGACTTGATAAGTATCACTATGGTAACTGCCTAGCAACCAGATGGGGTTACCCTAGCAACCGAGTAACAAATCACATATCTCTGCACCAGATAATCGTAGAGACTTCTGGGTTGATTTATTTCAATCAGGATGTCAAGGAGACTTGACAAGTATCACTATGGTAACTGCCTAGCAACCACATTGGGTTACCCTAGCAACCGAGTAACAAATCACATATCTCTGGACCAGAAAATCGTAGAGACTTCTGGGTTGGTTTATTTCAATCAGGATGTCAAGAAGACTTGATAAGTATCACTATGGTGACTGCCTAACAACCAGATGGGGTTAGCCTAGCAACCGAGTAACAAATCACATATCTCTGCACCAGAAAATCAGAGAGACTTCTGGGTTGATTTATTTCAATCAGGATGGCAAGGAGACTTGATAAGTATCACTATGGTAACTGCCTAGCAACCACATGGGGTTACCTTAGCAACCGAGTAACAAATCACATATCTCTGCATCAGAAAAGCGTAGAGACTTCCGGATTGACTTATTTCAATCAGGATGGCAAGGACACTTCATTAGTATCACTAAGGTAACTGCCTAGCAACCAGATGGGGTTACCCTAGCAACCGAGTAACAAATCAAATATCTCTGCACCAGAAAATCATAGAGACTTCTGGGTTGATTTATTTCAATCAGGATGTCAATGAGACTTGATATGTATCACTATGGTAACGGTCTAGCAACCATATTGGGTTACCCTAGCAACCGAGTAACAATTCACATATCTCTGGACCAGAAAATCGTAGAGACTTCTGGGTTGGTTCATTTCAATCAGGATGTCAAGAACACTTGATAAGTATCACTATGGTGACTGCCTAACAACCAGATGGGGTTACCCTAGCAACCGAGTAACAAATCACATATCTCTGCAACAGAAAATCGTAGAGACTTCTGGGTTGATTTATTTCAATCAGGATGGCAAGAAGACTTGATAAGTATCACTATGGTAACTGCCTAGCAACCATATGGGGTTACCCTAGCAACCGAGTAACAAATCACATATCTCTGCAACTGAACAACATAAAGACTTCTGGCTTTGTTCTTGGGACTCAGGGTAGCAAGGATCAATCCATCCATCAATCAATCCATCCATCTATCTATCTATCTATCTGAGGGTCAATATCTATCTATCTATCTATCTATCTATCTATCTGAGGGTCAATGTCTATCTATCTATCGATCTATCTATCTATCTATCTGAGGGTAAATATCTATCTATCTCTCTATCTGAGTGTCTGTCTATCTATCTATCTATCTATCTATCTATCTATCTATCTATCTATCTATCTATCTATCTATCTATCTAGCAACTAAGTTAAACTTTAAACTACTTTAAACAAATTTAAACTAAACTAATTTAAACTATAAACTACTTTAAACTAATTTAAACTTCAAACTAATTTAAACTACAAACTAATTTATACTTCAAACTAATTTAAACTACAAACTAATTTAAACTATAAACTACTTTAAACTTTAAACTAATTTAAACTAATTTAAACTTCAAACTACTTTAAACTTCTTCAAACTTTCTGGTCCAAACTTTCACAAGCCAACTTAAAGTTTGTCTCGACTAACTTTTTTTCTAGTTATTATTATTCTTCTTACTCTGAAATTTCTATAGCTAACTCCTCCTAGAGCTTTTAAGCTACAGGCACCAAACTCGGCACAGACCTTCAGACTAATCCCGAATAGTGTGCTATATCTTTTCTAACTGATCGGACTTACGGTTTTCCTAAAAATGACGATCAAACTCGGAAAAAACTCCCATTGACTTAACATTGCGGAATGTTCAGAAATTTAAATCTCAACTGACATTTTCACACACACAGACAAAAAGGGCCTGTCAGCCCTGCATCTCTCCCTCTCTCTCTCCCTCAGAGGATTTCTTTTATCAAGCAGCCAAAAAGTAATGACCTAAAATCTTCATAGCCACACGCTAAAACATGCTAAAACATCTTAGCATCATGCTAACACATGTTAGCATTGACTGCAAGTGCTAAAACATGCTAAAATGTGCTAGCATCATGTTAAAATCGCCTAGCGAAGTGCTAAAACATGCTAAAAACGTGCTAGCATCATGCTAACACATGCTAGCATCACCTAGCGAAGTGCTAAAACATGCTAAAAACGTGCTAGCATCATGCTAACACATGCTAGCATCGCCTAGCGAAGTGCTAAAACATGCTAAAACGTGTTAGCATCATGCTAACACATGCTAAAATCGCCTAGCGAGTGCTAAAAATGCTAAAAACATGCTAGCATCATGCTAACACATGCTAGCATCGCCTAGCGAAGTCGCTAAAACATGCTAAAAGCGTGCTAGCATCATGCTAACACATGCTAGCATCGCCTAGCGAAGTGCTAAAAATGCTAAAAACGTCTTAGCATCATGTTAACACATGTTAGCATCGCCTAGCGAGTGTTAAGACATGCTAAAAGCGTGCTAGCATCATGCTAACACATGCTAGCATCGCCTAGCGAAGTGCTAAGACATGCTAAAAACATGCTAGCATCATGCTAACACATGCTTAGCATCGCCTAGCAGTGCTAAAAATGCTAAAATGTCTAAAATCATGCTAACACATGCTAGCATCGCCTAGCGAGTGCTAAAACATGCTAAAACGTGCTAGCATCATGCTAACACATGCTAGCATCGCCTAGCGAAGTGCTAAAACATGCTAATAACGTGCTAGCATCATGCTAACACATGCTTAGCATCGCCTAGCGAAGTGCTAAAACATGCTAAAATCGTGCTAGCATCATGCTAACACATGCTAACATCGCCTAGCGAAGTGCTAAAACATGCTAAAAACATGCTTAGCATCATGCTAACACATGTTAGCATCGCCTAGCGAAGTGTTAAAACATGCTAAAAACGTGCTAGCATCATGCTAACACATGTTAGCATCGCCAAGCGAAGTGCTAAAAGATGCTAAAAGCGTGCTAGCATCATGCTAACACATGCTAGTATCACCTAGTGAAGTACTAAAAATGCTAAAAACGTGCTAGCATCTATCTGTCTGTCTATCTATCTATCTATCTATCTATCTGAGGGTCAATATCTATCTATCTATCTATCTATTTGAGGGTCAATATCTATCTATCTATCTATCTATCTATCTATCTGAGGGTCAATATTTATCTATCTATATCTATCTATCTATCTGAGGGTAAATATCTATCTATCTATCTCTATCTATCTATCTGAGTGTCTATCTATCTATCTATCTATCTATCTAGCAACTAAGTTAAACTTTAAACTACTTTAAACTCATTTAAACTATAAACTACTTTAAACTATAAACTACTTTAAACTACATTTAAACTACTTTAAACTAATTTAAACTTCAAACTACTTTAAACTATAAACTACTTTAAACTAATTTAAACTTCTAAACTACTTTAAACTAACTTTAAACTTCTAATCTAAACTTTCAAACTAACTTTAAACTTGCTCTCAAACTTTCAATCTGGTCCAAACTTTCACAAGCCAACTTAAAGTTTGTCTCGACTAACTTATTATCTAGTTACGCTTATTCTTCTTAGCTGTGAAATTTCTATATCTAACTCCTCCTAGAGCTTTTAAGCTCACAGGCACCAAACTCGGCACAGACACTTCAGACTAATTCTGAATAGTGTGCTATATCTTTTCTAACTGATCGGACTTACGGTTTTCCTAAAAATGACGATCAAACTCGGAAAAAACTCCCATTGACTTAACATTGCGGAATGTTCAGAAATTCAAATTCCAACTGACATTTTCACACACACAGACAAAAAGGGCCTGTCAGCCCTGCATCTCTCTCTCTCTCTCCCTCAGAGGATTTCTTTTATCAAGCAGCCAAAAAGTAATGACCTAAAATCTTCCTAGCCACACGCTAAAACATGCTAAAAACGTGCTAGCATCTATCTGAGGGTCAATATCTATCTATCTATCTATATCTATCTATCTGAGGGTACTATCTATCTCTCTATCTATCTATCTATCTATCTGAGGATAAATATCTATCTATCTATATCTATCTCTCTATATATCTAAGGGTAAATATCTATCTATCTATCTATCTATCTATCTATCTATCTATCTATCTATCTATCTATCTATCTATCTATCTATCTATCTAGCAACTAAGTTAAACTTTTTAACACTACACTGTAGAACTGGCTCATTAGAGTCATTCATTTGGGAATCAGACTACACTGGTCACACTGTATGTTTCACACTGTAGAGTCAAAAGAACTGGCTCATTAGAGTCATTAATTTGGGAACACACAAAGACAAAAAGGGCCTGTCAGCCCTGCATCTCTCCCTCTCTCTCCCTCATTGCATAGATATTTTGTATTGAACATAGCTCTGGATCACAGTGTCATAGAGACAAGGGGCAGGCTCATTTTACTCAGACGACCAATCAGTCTCTCGGGATCATTGTGAAGCTATCAAGCCACGCCCTAGCAACAATTTAAAGCACCTTAGCAACAACTCCCATAGACTTCTAATGAAAGACATCAAAGGGATATCTCCGGATAGAAGTGTCATAGAAACACAAGGGTGGTCTCGTTTGACTCGGGGCAGCAAACAGCCAATCATGAATCACCTCAACACTTCCTAGCCCCTCCCTAGCAACCATTGTCGAGCACCTTAACAACCAAAATCCATAGAGGGATATCTTCCATTCTGAATGTCACAGAGGCATGGGAGTTGGTTTATATCATTCATACTGACAAGCAGCCTTTGGAGTTTCATGATTGGCAGCTGTCAAGCCACTCCCTAGCAACTAAACAGAGTACCCTAGCAACCGTTTAGCAATAACTATATCTCTGCACCAGAAAATCAGAGAGACTTCTGGGTTGATTTATTTCAATCAGGATGGCAAGGAGACTTGATAAGTATCACTATGGTAACTGCCTAGCAACCACATGGGGTTACCTTAGCAACCGAGTAACAAATCACATATCTCTGCACCAGAAAATCATAGAGACTTCTGGGTTGATTTATTTCAATCAGGATGGCAAGGAGACTTGATAAGTATCACTATGGTAACTGCCTAGCAACCACATGGGGTTACCCTAGCAACCGAGTAACAAATCACATATCTCTGGACCAGAAAATCGTAGAGACTTCTGGGTTGGTTTATTTCAATCAGGATGTCAAGAAGACTTGATAAGTATCACTATGGTGACTGCCTAACAACCAGATGGGGTTACCCTAGCAACCGAGTAACAAATCAAATATCTCTGCAACAGAAAATCGTAGAGACTTCTGGGTTGATTTATTTCAGTCAGGATGGCAAGAAGACTTGATAAGTATCACTATGGTAACTGCCTAGCAACCACATGGGGTTACCCTAGCAACCGAGTAACAAATCACATATCTCTGCAACAGAAAATCGTAGAGACTTCTGGGTTGATTTATTTCAATCAGGATGGCAAGGAGACTTGATTAGTATCACTATGGTAACTGCCTAGCAACCAGATGGGGTTACCCTAGCAACCGAGTAACAAATCACATATCTCTGCACCAGAAAATCATAGAGACTTCTGGGTTGATTTATTTCAATCAGGATGTCAAGGAGACTTGATAAGTATCACTATGGTAACTGCCTAGCAACCACATTGGGTTACCCTAGCAACCGAGTAACAAATCACATATCTCTGCACCAGAAAATCGTAGAGACTTCTGGGTTGGTTTATTTCAATCAGGATGTCAAGAACACTTGATAAGTATCACTATGGTGACTGCCTAACAACCAGATGGGGTTACCCTAGCAACCGAGTAACAAATCACATATCTCTGCAACAGAAAATTGTAGAGACTTCTGGGTTGATTTATTTCAATCAGGATGGCAAGAAGACTTGATAAGTATCACTATGGTAACTGCCTAGCAACCACATTGGGTTACCCTAGCAACCGAGTAACAATTCAAATATCTCTGCACCAGGAAATCGTAGAGACTTCTGGGTTGGTTTATTTCAATCAGGATGACAAGAAGACTTGATAAGTATCACTATGGTGACTGCCTAACAACCAGATGGGGTTACCCTAGCAACCGATTAACAAATCACATATCTCTGCAACAGAAAATCGTAGAGACTTCTGGGTTGGTTTATTTCAATCAGGATGGCAAGAAGACTTGATAAGTATCACTATGGTATCTGCCTAACAACCAGATGGGGTTACCCTAGCAACCGAGTAACAAATCACATATCTCTGCAAAAGAACAACATAACGACTTCTGGCTTTGTTCATGGGACACAGGGTAGCAAGGATCAATCAATCTATCTATCTATCTATCGGAGGGTCAATATCTATCTATCTATCTATCTATCTATCTGTCTCTCTGTCTGTCTGTTGTCTATCTATCTATTTGAGGGTCAATGTCTATCTATCTATCTATCGATCTATCTCTCTCTCTCTCTCTCTATCTATCTATCTATCTATCTGAGGGTCTATCTATCTATCTCTGTATCTCTATCTATCTGAGGGTCAATATCTATTTATCTATCTATCTATCTGTCTATCTGTCTGTATGTCCATCTATCTATCTATCTATCTAGCAACTAAGTTAAACTTTAAACTACAAACTACTTTAAACTTCAAACTACTTTAAACTTCAAACTACTTTAAACTATAAACTACTTTAAACTATAAACTACTTTAAACTCATTTAAACTACTTTAAACTTCAAACTACTTTAAACTTCAAACTTTCTGGTCCAAACTTTCACAAGCCAACTTAAAGTTTGTACTCAAACTTTTTAATCTAGTTATTATTATTATTCTTACTCTGAAATTTCTATATCTAACTCCTCCTAGAGCTTTTAAGCTACAGGCACCAAACTCGGCAAAGACCTTCAGACTAATCCCGAATAGTGTGCTATATCTTTTCTAACTGATCGGACTTACGGTTTTCCTAAAATGACGATCAAACTCGGAAAAAACTCCCATTGACATAACATTGCGGAATGTTCAGAAATTCAAATTCCAACTGACATTTTCACACATGCAGACAAAAAGGGCCTGTCAGCCCTGCATCTCTCCCTCTCTCTCTCCCTCAGAGGATTTCTTTTATCAAGCAGCCAAAAAGTAATGACCTAAAATCTTCCTAGCCACACGCTAAAACATGCTAAAAACGTGCTAAATGTGCTAGCATCATGCTAAAATCGCCTAGCGAAGTGCTAAAACGTGCTATCATCATGCTAACACATGTTAGCATCGCCTAGCGAAGTGCTAAAACATGCTAAAAATGTGCTAGCATCGCCTAGCGATGTGCAAAAAAATGCTAAAAACGTGCTAGCATCATGCTAACATGCTAGCATCAGCTAGCGAAGTGCTAAAACATGCTAAAAACGTGCTAGCATCATGCTAACACATGCTAGCATCGCCTAGCGAAGTGCTAAAACATGCTAAAAACGTGCTAGCATCATGCTA